>NC_056728.1:1110580240-1110800240 GCF_019279795.1 Protopterus annectens | reverse complement strand
TCTCCTGTGGATCTGTGTATCTAACATCAATAGCTTAATAACTCCTGATGAAGGGCTCTTATAATTGGAAAACCTATGATAGGCAAATAAAGGTACTGCATCCCACGTTTTCCAGTGTCTTTGTGTTTTCTTCTATTATTGGACCAACATGGTGTATCTTCATTTTTTTCTCTTTTAGGGTGAATTTTTCCATATCCTACCATTATTTTAGTGCCATGACAGCTCCAGTACACCTGAGGAAACACATGTGGATTACTGTATGTGTGTGTGTGTGTGTGTGTGTGTGTGTGTGTGTGTGTGTGTGTGTGTGTGTGTGTGTGTGTGTGTGCGCGCAAGTCTGTCCATGCTGGACAACACTTGGACTTCAGTCTCGCTATCACCGGTATGGTGGTTACTACCTTGGGCAATGCCATGACATAGCTGCTTTAATGATATTCCACCCTGTTCTCTCTCTGGATTCCAACTCCTACCTCTACCAGTTAAGTAAGCTGTCCTGACTATTTCCTGTGGTTTGCTTAGAGTGTGGTATGGATGGATGTTCCCCCCATCTTGGGAAAAGCAGCTGCTTTGCCTGTTCTTTGTGCCCTTGTTAGTTGGTAGGCCCCTCTAACATTGTAACATGTCCTGCCTGTTTTCTGTGCCCCAATTACATTGGTTGCCATCTACATCAACATACTATTGCATATTCCTGGCAGGGTCAAGGCAGTATTAACAAACAGCAATCTCTGCGGTGTGGTAACTGTGCCCCATGGTGTAATCCCTGCATTTTTGGGATACCTTACCAATAGCCCTCCTGTCATTTTACCCCATGTGTCACAATATTGTCTGTATTCTGCAGCATATCAATCTCTGCTGTGTTGCTTCTCACCATATGGTGACCTCACTGGTTACTGAGCTACAAAGAGGCTCATTAAGCAGTAAGGATACTAACAGGATGCCTTATCATGAGGTCATCTGAATTCTTTTGATAGAACAATGTGGTATAAGCTCTCTTCTGCACTATGAGGCTTGATTTGCTTTATGCATCTACACAGTGAGCAAGTAAGGTGTGTGTAGCTATGTAGCCTGGTCATGCTAGTAAACCTTTACCCCATGGTAATGACCATAATCGATGTGCTATCCAGCTGCACTTCATGGCCATGCTTTTGCCTTTCTCTACACTACAGATCCTGTATATCTCACTGCC
Organism: Protopterus annectens; assembly: GCF_019279795.1. NCBI lineage: Eukaryota > Metazoa > Chordata > Ceratodontiformes > Protopteridae > Protopterus > Protopterus annectens. The sequence continues at coordinate 1,110,799,054 of NC_056728.1, read as the reverse complement.
ATAGATGGACATCATGGTGCTGTGTTGCCCATTGATGAGTGTCATATGCTGTCCAGGACTGGTAAAATTGTGCACCAGCTAAAATTTTTATTCCTGGACTTGACCTGGCAAGTGAACATGGCCGGTGCAGAAACTGAGTGGGTAGGGCTACTGCATAGTGCAAAAGGAATACTAAGATCTTCCCACATCTGTTACCCATGGGAGTGCCCACTGGGCTACAGCTGGTAAAGACTTCTGTAGGATTCATATGTGGCACTCATTTGTCAGGGTGGTGAGTGATGCCAGTGGCACTTCCCATTCTACGGAGTGGTGTCAATACAAACATAGTCATCTGAAGAGGTGATACTCAGACCTTCTTTGCTAATGGGAAGAAGAGGTGTGGGAGAAATAGCCTCCATAGTACAAAAGCCTTCATTTTATGCTAAGTCATTGCATGGTAGGCCTTAAAGTATAGGTTAAGGCTCTTTATGCTGTCTTGAGTATGTGGTGCTCACTCACATGTTTTTTTTTTTTTTTTTTGTAGCTAGAGGAGGAATTTGTGGAAAATAGATTCAGGTGGTAAGATATGTGTACTGTGTTGTTACCAGGACTGTATCTGTGCTTACCTGCATATTGTAGCAATGATTAGTGTTTGTTGCCATTGTAATACCTCACCATTACATTGTTCTTCAGAGCTTGTATAACTGCTGCTTTTAATGAATTTGTACATATTAGCTGACATTCATATACAATTAGCACATAGCTTAATGCCAATTATCACTACACAAAGAGTGCACAGGTTAAAAACCGATGCATAATGCATGTCTTCTTTGCTGAGAAATGAACTTGAGGTTACAGGTTACTTGCATATAAATCACAGCCATTACCAAAAAACTCTTCCTTGGCAAAACAGTACAGTTTGCAAGTAAGTTTTGTACATTTAGAATCAGTGAACATATATGCACCATTTCTGAATATCTAATAGGCCAATAAACATATTCAAACATTTTGTTTTGTAAGTCTTATATCATATAGCATGCTTTAACTATTCATATTTAAATAACTGTATTGTCTATCAATGCAATTTTCATAAAATATTTCATAAAATATACTTCTGCACTATTTTACAGTAATAGGTTACACCTAACTGCAAGCTTCATCTTTCCTGATGTCAGCAGCCCTTCAAATGTTAGAAGCTGTTGCATGTGCCAGATATACATTTTTCTTTCTTTTTCATTTAATCTGATATTAAGTGAGCAAAACATGTATGCACTTTTTTTGGCATGTAGCAATTCACATGTTGCTTTTAGTTTCATTTGTTCTGTTTTATATTGTTAATGAGTGACCTCTCAAACCTCTTAAATCAGAGGCACATGGGATATATGCAAATGACCCTGACACCAGGTATTTCAGTTAATTGGTGCATAAGGGTCATTTGCATATACCCCACGTGCCTCTGATTCAAGAAGTTTGAGAGGTCACTCATTGGAAGTTCTAGCTTGGCTGGAGTTTTCATTTAGTTTTTACTGATTGGTTTTTTAGTGTGACCTTCTCACCCATTGTTTTATTTTTATATTGTTGATATTAATATTGTAGTATTAGTATATTTTAAATGCTTATACAGATTCAGATAGGGAGAAAGTGATAAAAATGCATTAATTATAACAAAGCACTTATTCTATTTATTTATATATATGTGAGTAATATCAGATGCTGTGATGTCTGATAAATAGATATTACTGTACACACTGGCTGTGAGTCACTAGTCTAATAGGCATCTGTCTTATAAGCTTTGATGTGTGGTATTGTCTATCCAATCCACACCCCCAGCATATATATTAAGCATTATACCATGATCCCCCCAAAACGTGCACGCTGATTGGCCCGCTTGCCCATTGTAAATCGAGTTATACTAATGGAAAAAGGTCCGGTCGCCCGGACTTTTTTCCATTAGTATAACTCGTTTTAAAACTGTCTCGCTATGTTAAATGGGTTTAACATGGCGAGACAGCTAAAATAAGCAACGGAGATCTCCGTTGCTTATTTTAAAGCTGTCTTGCTATGTTAAACCCATTTAACATAGCGAGACAGTGTTTTAAAACGGAGAAAGCAAGATCTCTGTTGCTTTTTTGTCTCGCTATGTTAAATGAGTTTAACATAGCGAGACAGTTTTAAAATAAACAGCGGAGATGTCCGTTGCTTATTTTAAAACTGTCTCGCCATGTTAAACTCATTTAACATAGCGAGAGATACAACGGAGATCTTGCTTTCTCCGTTGCTTTTGCACAACTCTGATGTACCGCGCAGGCGCGGTACATCAGAACTCGCGGATGCCAGACATCTGCGGAAGGGCAGTAAACAGGCATTATACTATGCCATTATTTAAGAAAAGTAACAGTTTATTTTCTTAAATAATGTCGCGGGTATAATAATAACCACTTCTGGGTGTGGGTAATGCTAAATTTACCCACGGTTGGCTTTGTTTGGTCCTCGGCTTCGGACCAAACCACGCCAACCGTGGGTAAATTACATTACCCACACCCAAGCGGTTATTGCTATATTATACCATGATCCCCAAAGCGTGCGCTGATTGGCCAGCGTGCCCGTTGTAATCGAGTTATACTAATGGAAAAGGTCCGGTCGCCGGACTTTCCATTAGTATAACTGCGTTTTTTACATTGTCTCGCTATGTTAAATGGGTTTAACATGGCGAGATTGACACAAATAAGCAACGGAGATCTCCGTTGCTTATTTTAAATGTCTCTATGTTAAACCCATTTAACATAGCTTAACCAGTACTGAGAAAGCAAGATCTCCATTGCTTTTTTTTTTTCTTTTTTTTGCTATGTTAAATGAGTTTAACATAGCAAGACAGTTTAAAATAAGCAACAGAGATGTCCGTTGCTTATTTTAACTGTCTCGCTATGTTAAACTCATTTAACATGGCGCTACTCGCAGCGAACATTAAAAAGGAGATCTTGCTTTTGCCTCGTTACAACTCTGATGTACTGCTGCGAGGCAGTACATCAGAACTGCCGCGGATGCCAGACATCTGCGGAAGGGCAGTAAACAGGCATTATACTATGCCATTATTTAAGAAAAGTAATAGTTTCTTTTCTTAAATAATGTCATGGTATAATAGCAATAACCCACTTCTGGGTGTGGGTAATGCTAAATTTACCACGGTTGGCTTTGTTTGGTCCCTCAGGCCCTCGGGACCAAAGCACGCCAACCATGGGTAAATTTAGCATTATCCACACCCAGGCGTGGGTTATTGCTATAATAGCCATGACTGGGTGTGGGTAATGCTGGATTTAGTCACATTTGGTGTGCTTTGATCATGAGGGTGAATGATCAAACAAAGCCAACAATGAGAAAATCCAGTATTACCCATACTCAGAAGTGGGTTGTTGCTCTTATACAATGACATTAACTGGGAAAGAACTTGCTTACCTTTCTTAAATAATGTCTTTGTATAATGGAAAAGCAGTCTTCCTGCACATTGTTTTATATTCTTCCACATTTTCTGATGTACTGTGCATGCGTATCGAACTTATGTTCCCATACATGCATAGTATATCAGTGCTGTTCAAGAGAAGCAATGCAAAAAAGACAGTCTCCACTGTTGTGTTTTTTTCTGTCAGTATTAATGTGAGAAACAAGACCAACACGGGGGGCACAAAGGTTGAAAAATAGAACAGATTTTATTGCTGTTCTAAAGTCAGAAAGTTACTGGAATGAGAGGTCTGTGTTAGCATCCATTTTCTGAAGGATATGAAGCCTAAACCTCAAATGTGTACTATTATTCAATGACTTCAGTCCGCAGTGGCTTGCCAGAAAACTGCATTTTTTATGAGGAAAAGACCAAAAGTATGAGGCAAAAATCTGGACATTCCGTGAAGATTAGAACAGTTGAGAGGTATGACAGTCTACTGAGATTTTAGGAGGGTCAGAGCAGAAATACAGAGAAAAGCAGGTATGCTTCTGTTTATTTAATTTTGCAGAACGTACCTGATTTTTCTTGTATTTTGCTATGGCCACTGTAGCATATGCTAATAGAATAGTTGAGCTGTCCAATCAGTGTACACATTTTTGAACACTAATGGTATATATTTGGTTATTTAGCAATTTTGTGTGTGGGAGGAGGACTTATCCTAGATGTACATTTAACATATTTTACACAATCCTGTTAACCAGACTGCCTGATTTTCTGAGCCAGTCTCATAAATGCATATATATATATATATATATATATATATATATATATATATATATATATATATATATATATAAATATATATATATATATATATATATATATATATATATATAATTATATAATATATCTTATATATGAATTCACTTTACAATCTCAAAATACTGAAATATCGAATTTCAGTATTTTGAGACTATAAAGTCAAATGTTCAAAATAGCAAAAGTTCATAAGTGCAAATCTATATACATACATTTTTTTTTTTTTTTTTTTTTTGCAGCGATGATGAGAAACATAAAGGCAGCCAAGTATAAATGCAGCGTAATCAAAGAATGAGAAAGAGCTTTCCATTCTATACTAATGCTGGTTGTTTGGATAAATGTGCGGTAAGATTCAGTCTGTAGCTTACACTGCTTTCAGGTAGATCAGAACAGGCTGATTCCCATAGGATCTATCACTGCTGAAGTGCAAAGAATTCTTAAAGAAGTAGTCACCATGCCCATTAAAGAAAGTGCTCATAGGTTCAACCTACATCATACACCATCTGTCTATCCAGACATCTGTTGATGACATGTATTTTAAACTTCTGTTTTCTGACCTTCAAGACCATCCAGACTAATCCCTACCACTCAGGTGCCAATGATGAGAAAAATGCCCAGCTTCTCCTCAGGGTTGCTTTCCTGAGGAAATATATTGGTTTCTGTAATTTGGACTGCCAGGGCACAGTTGTTGCTTCGAATTCTTGCTGCTGGCAAGAACAAATAGGCAGTTACATTTCTTTCTATTCCAGAGGAAGCCCTTATTCTCTTAAATGCATACTTGTCATCAATAGTGTCTGAGAACAAAATAGAAGGGTTTTCTTCAATGTAGATGGGAGCCAAACCAAAGTTCTACACCCTCTCAAAACAGCAGGTATTATTAGAACAGACCAAGCAAGGCCATCTGTTCCCTTAATACAAATGCAAAGATTTCTAAGAAATTTGCAGAGAAGAAGAAAGCAAGCCCCCAAATATTCATTGCTTGGCATCAAGACAGCTAGAATCCCTAAACACTTACAACTATTCCCCTAGCATCACTTTTGGGGTATATTCTTCAGACTGTGTATCTATGTAGTGGTAAGTGGTTCTGCTTTGCTGATAAGAGTTCCTCCTCAACATTCTAGACACACACATACCTCTGATGGATACTTAAGGTCTTGTCAGTAAGGAACATATTTCTGTCAGCATAAGGCAGTTTGTAGATTATGATATAATTATTAAGTCTTTGAATGTTAGCTGACAGAGTGTTTCCTTCCCTAAGCTAAAATAAAATCTTTCCTTTGTAATCATATGAATTAGAGAAGTATGCATTAGTAATCAAAACCTAGTTTTATGTTTGTTGGTAAGGATTGTAATGTGTTATTTTTAACACTTTTGTGATTTTGTTTACAACTTACTTGAACAGTGATACTAGGGACTAACTTAATATTTTAAATATAAGCTAGATAAAAAGAGTTAATGCTCTGCGTATTGAAAGGAACAAACAGTTTATGTGAATATAAAAAGGGGAGGGTAACTCAAATTAAGTTAGTTTAAGGGAAGGCAACTTTATAAACTGCTTTTGTATTAATGACTAGTAGAACCAAATGAGATAAGAGAAAAGGGGGCTTTTGAAGTTAAATTTTATGAGGAGCAAAGAAATCAAAAGCCACTGGCTTTAAGAATATAACAGGAACAGGGTGGATAACAGGAAAAATTAGATGTTCACATGCAATGGGCTGTCTTTGTAGCTCTTCCTAGAAAACACAGCACTGGCTTTACCTAGTACCTTGAATGAAACAAGTAGTTTCCAGGCCCTCCTACATTGTGCAAAGAATGAATTATTTCATAGCCTCACAAAAAGGAGCATGGAAGGTTTGCTTTCTTCCATATTGGAGAATGTTTAAAACTCAATGAAAAAACACAACCAAAATAGCCATCAATAAGCATAAGCAAAAATACAACCCGAAAAAAATTCTGATTTCTACACAACCTTTAACTTGATTTCCCTGTTAACTTAAATAAAAAGATTATTTTCTGGCTCATGTCACAATTCTAAATCCACTAAGCTGTTTTATGCCTTAATAAAACCATCCAATATTTGTATTCCAGCTATATTGCCAAAATAAGGAACTCAATGTCTACATCAATTGGGTCGAGATGTAACATCTATTCATTCAAGCCAGTGTTCCCCTCTCATCCATCCTGACAAGTGACAAATACTCTAATAGCTTTTCCCTTGTCTGCTCTGTCTTTTCACCTGTAATATTCGTGCTGGCTTACCTTCCTCACACATTTATATGACCTCCTACTGCTATCTGTGCCTCTAATATATCTACTTTGGCTTTAATCCAACATCTCTTTCTTATGTACATAGTAACTTAATGTTAGTATAATAAACCTAATACTAAAATGCAGACATTTGTCTTCTGTACGACTCTGCAACTAGACATATGAAGCAGAAAATAATAATATATTTTGCTGAAGCATCCACCATGCCCTCTGCCTCAATGAGTGTGTAATTTCAATTATTTCTAATGGTATATGCTTGATTTACAATGGGCATTCTCGTTAGGCTGTCCGATCAGTGTGCACATTTTTCAAAAAAAATGACCCACAATTGTATAATCAAATTTAAATGACTGAATTGACCAACAATGCATTTTTTCTTATTCTTTTTTTTTTTAATAAAACAGATGTTTCCATTATTTATTTATATAGTGGAGTATGAATAGCTATTATAAGAACCAAATTGTTAAGACAGCGTGTCTCTTGTGATCTGTGTGTATTCTCATAGTATATTGCATTATGATGCTATTTTTAATTGTATTTATTTAAATATTTTATTATCAGCACATTTTTTAATTCTTATTCTGAGTCAGATTTGGAGATGGGGAGAAAGTGCTATAACCTATTACTTGTAATGTTTATATTTTGACATCTCTATTAACCAAACAGATTGCTTGGTTTTTCTGATTGAGTTTCAGAAGTAAAAATATCTTCCTGACTCATAAATTCAATAGCAACATGTGATGTCATGGTGGGTATAATCGGGGCGATAGTGCCACATACCTGCCCTTGTTTCCCTAAATACTCCAACACACTGAGTATTACCCAGTCTCTCTATCTTACACATCCTTCTTGCTTACCTGATATGTCTTCTTTCAAGTTCCTTCCCAGTTCAATTACTTTTTGGACTTTTCTGTTTTGATGAGATATGTACTCATTTACTTACTGACTGACCATTAAGTTCTGTATTTGCTATTTAGACTGTCTTTGTCTGTGTCAAAATTGGAAAACTTTGGGCCAGATCCCAAAACAGTTGCTGTCAGTGTAAGTCTGTCCAGTTTCTTCAAGTCTAGCTCTCAGTGTAAGCGACTTTTGGTGTAAGGCCTATCTATAGATAGGCTTGCCAGGGGACCAGATTCCAAAATACCAGCTCTACGTGTAAGTGGTCACTTACACTGGGATCGAGTCTTTTGGAATTGCGCCCTTTAGCGTTTACCTTTTACATGGAACAGGAGTGGACATTGCAGTATACAGTATTTCTATAGGACTGCATGTGTATATATATATATATATATATATATATATATATATATATATATATATATATATATATAGATGCACACACACACACACACACACACACACACACACACACACACACACACACACACACACACACACACACACACACTCACATATATGTATAGAATGTATATTGTTAAAAGGATGATAGCAGTAATGGCTGTGACATATTTGTAGAGTTCAATTAAACAAAGTGCTTAAGTCAGAGGCTGGCCTCTTCATTCTGTCATTTCAGATATGCATGCATTAAATGGTGTGAGAGGTAAAGCTACATTTGTCATCAAAAGTTGTTTCTCTTATGCTGTAATGTGTTTCTGGACTTTCTAAAACTACATTTTCATGCTGAAAACTTGTGTTCAACTACCAACATGGGTACTGGAGGAGCCAGGCAGCTAAAGATGTATGTGTGTGTGGCTGATGTCAGCTCACCCATTCTCTGGAGACAGCCTAACAGTGGTAAGAGTCTGGCAAGTTCTATTCTGCCGGTAGTACAGCAATTGCTTGGGAGGTTGCATATGCACCTCTTGAAGCCAGCAGTTGCTGAGTTTGCAAGGTTGATATGCGGAGATTGAGACTATGGGATACTGTCCAGCAGCAGTATGAGACTGGACCAATGTTCTCAATCTCCTCATTGGCCCAGACATGGCTCAAGGTGACCTCATTGGCCCAGACATGGATCAAGCTGAGTCAGGAAGATACTAAGGTGGGTCTGGTAGACCTGGTGTCAATGAGCATGAACTGTTGGCAACTGATGGTCAGCAGTGAGGAGGGAGAAAAACAAAAAAACAAGAAAAGAAAAAAGAAGCATTACTGCTATATCTCAGCCATGTCAAATGCAACCAATTTTGCATCCAATTTTAGATAGAAACATAACAAAAAATCCACTTTTGTACTTTACCATTTTTAATATTTAACCACATCTTGTTTACAGTATTGTTTACATATAAATCATATCATTATATATTGTAACTCATTCTTGCATATAGTAATGTCACTTTTTAATATTTTGCTCAGAAGAGCACACAGCTACCATTCTCCTAGTGGCAGCTTTTTTTTTTTGCAAAAATGTCATATCTTCAACCACTAACATCTCTGAAGCTATATGGAATTTTTTCTGTTAGATGTTTGAGCTGTACCTCACTGTATGAAATTGCAAAGAAGACAAACATCCGATCTGCAATATTTCTTCATGTCATAATTGAAGAAGAAGTAAAGGCATTGACCACAAAGAGGAGGAAAACATAAAGTTTGCAGGCATAAATCTTTCAATCATATGTAAGGTGTTTTTACACCAGAAATTAAGAAATTCATGGTCAATACAAGTTATGTTAGTGAGCTGAAATACAGAGTGAAAATGTGAGAGTAGAGAGATATGCATAATTCACTGATACGACATAACATGGTGGGAGATATTAAACATAATAAGCCAGAGGCAGGTGAAGAGAATCATACCGGAGAGTTCATATTGACTAAATTTATGTAGGGTGATTGAACTATTAAGTATACAGCTTAAAGATTTGGCTTAATAATGGGAAGTGAGAAAATAAAAAATATACATAAAGTAAGGATAACATAAAGACAAAATGAATAAACAAAAAGAAAAAGAAAAGTTGCTGGCAACCACATCATTTCCAAGATGGTGCCTAATAATAAGTACACATTTAGAAGGAGACCTACAAGTATTAGGTATGCCCACATCTGCAAGAAAGCATGATACAGAAGATTTAGTCATGCCTGCAGGCTCAGGAAGGTTAGAAACATTTCCCAAAGATGTGTAAAAGTCAAAGGAAATCTATGCAGGAACTTGTATCAAAAGAGCAGAATAAAATTTAATTGTTTGTGGGCATAGTTAAAATGCATAATATGACTAGTGTTGTCTTTAGGCAGCAAAGAAATTCTTGTAAGTGATTTCTGGTCTGAGAATTTAGTATGTGTAAGAAATGCCACCTTTAATCTAGTGCAATACAGGAGCCGGATGCAGTATTCTCTGAGATGCTATCAGTAAATCTGCCTAATTCTGTATGGAAATCTCCATACACTCTCCTGATATTCTCATGGCCCAAATTAAATACATCAGATAATTTTTACTTAGTTGTAACCATAGCTACAGTAAGTATAAGCTTGTGGTCCTGATGGTATCCTTGAAAACAAAAATCATACAAAGCAAGTAAATAAACTCAGTCATAATGCTTATTAGCAAAACTGATTTGATTAAAAATATTCATGCAGTGCAGATGCAGGTTAAGAAGGGAGGTGATGATTAGTGATCTGCAGCATGGTTTCATGCCAGGAAAGAGCACTACAGATGCAATGTTTGCTCTGAGAGTGTTGATGGAAAAGTACAGAGAAGGTCAGAAGGAGTTGCATTGTGTCTTTGTGGATTTAGAGAAAGCATATGACAGGGTGCCTAGAGAGGAGCTGTGGTATTGTATGAGGAAGTCGGGAGTGTCAGATAAGTGTGTAAGAGTGGTACAGGATATGTACGAGGGTAGTGTGACAGCGGCGAGGTCTGCAGTGGGAGTGACAGATGCGTTTAAGGTGGAGGTGGGATTACATCAAGGATCAGCTCTGAGCCCTTTCTTATTTGCAATGGGGATGGACAGCTTGACAGACGAGATCAGACAGGAGTCTCCGTGGACTATGATGTTTGCAGATGACATTGTGGTCTGTAGTGAGAGTAGGGAACAGGTGGAGGAGACCCTGGAGAGGTGGAGATATGCTCTAAAGAGAAGAGGAATGAAGGTCAGCAGGATTAAGACGGAATATATGTGTGTGAATGAGAGGGAGGATAGAGGAATGGTGAGGATGCAGGGAGTAGAGGTGGTGAAGGTGAATGAGTTTAAGTACTTGGGATCAACAATTCAGAGTAATGGTGAGTGTGGAAGAGAGGTTAAGAAGAGAGTACAGGCAGGGTGGAGTGGGTGGAGAAGAGTGTCGAAGAGTGTCAGGAGTGATTTGTGACAGACGAGTACCAGTAAGAGTGAAATGGAAGGTCTACAAGAGGGTAGTGAGACCAGCTATGTTATCTGGGTTGGAAACAGTGGCACTGACAAAAAGGCAGGAGTCAGAGCTTGACGTGGCAGAGTTGAAAATGTTAAGATTTGCACTGGGTGTGACGAGGATGGACAGGATTAGGAATAAGTATATTAGAAGGTCAGCCCAGGCTGGAAGGTTTGGAGACAAAGTCAGAGAGGCAAGATTACGTTGGTTTGGACATGTGTTGAGGAGGGATGCAGAGTATATTGTAAACAAGATGCTAAGGATGAAGCTGCCATGTAACAGGAAAAGAGAAAGGCCTAAGATAAGGTTTATGGATGTGGTGAGAGAGGACATGCAGGTGGTTGGTGTGACAGAGCAAGATGCAGAGGACAGGAAGAAATGGAAACAGTTGATCTGCTGTGGTGACCCCTAACGGGAGCAGCCGAAAGAAGAAAAAGAAGAAGAAGAAGAAGAAGAAGAAGATGCAGGATAAGTTATAGATTTGCACAGAAAACTGAAGAATGTGTTTTGACAGTAAACTGAATGTTCCGAAAGTTGCTCAGAATATGAGCATGAAAGGCAGCTATAAAGACACCATGAATGTTTTCAGAGTTACTTACAGAATCGGATGATTCTGTAAATGCTAAAGTTCTTGATAGTACTAAATTTTAACAATGGAATAGTCATGAGAATTTCTCTGAGAGTAATGACACAGAACATTCAGAATACTGCTGATATTTTATAGAGTTATTCTAACATACTTACCAGATTTGGTTGTTAACCAGGAGAATACATCATTAGGATCTCACCAGAAGCAACACCAGTTAACCATGTACCAAAAATAATTCATATATCTCATAAACACAAAAATGAAAAAAAGTCTAAGTGTATTAAAAACCTCAGTTTAACTATTAATTAAGCTGAACCAAATTAATGGATAAATGGCATGGTGGCTGCAGTGATACTAACAGTTTCAGTTCTTGACATCAAAGTAAGGGGTGGGGTGTAGGAAGCAATTTGAATGGTTGTGGCTAACAGGAATAGGATGGAGCTGTATTACAGCAAGTAAATGACAAATGAGGTCAGTTAATTTCATCCACAGACTGTCTCGCATCCAAACATTATACCTACTTCATTATAGGTCCATAGCTTCATTGGTAAGTACTAAGCTAACAGCCCTTGTGGGCCATTTTAAGCCTTGCCAATTACCCTTGTTGTGCTTGAATTATCCTATCCCATTTGGTGCTAGACTGGCTTTACCCATCCCATTGTCAATAATTATATATTAACCCATAGTGAGAATGTGTTACTAGTACCCAGTCTTTTCCACAGTACCTATTTCTATGTCTTCTAATACAGTGAGTCTGTACCTTCATAACCAAAGTGTCCCCAAAACTAGGACATGGAAATAAAACCAAGATAAAATGACTCATCTCTCACGTCCACACTCCATTCAGCTACATCTAAGTGGAGATGTACACCCCAACCCAGGACCCACAGACCTCCAACCTACAAGTCAAACAACAGTTCTCTCTCAAGCCAGTAACATAACTCTCCCTCCTTACATAGGCTCCTCATTACACATCTTTCACATTAACTTTAGATGTATCTGTAATAAAATTATGGAATTCCATGCATGGCTAGCCTTTTACTCCCAAAGTTGTCTAAAACTGGGATACAAGATAATGAAATCTCACTGCCTGGCTGTAACATATTAACATATTAAGAGCAGACAGAAAAAAACAAGAGCAGGAGGAGTTGCTATATTTTACAAGCATGAGCTCCAGGTAACACTCTCTCTCCTGTACCTGTCCAGAAGTTAATAATGTTGAAATCCTTAGCACTTATTTTCAACTAAACCCACACAAGTCCCGATACATAATAAGCATTTATATCCTCCCAGGTAAAAACCGTAGTATAGCAGAAGAATTCCTCAACTCGGCATAATCAAACCTCTCACAAGAAAACAATAATTCCAGAAGACATGAGTATTAACTGCCCCTCATTCTCCTCAACCAGCCCTACTGAATCTGTAAACATATATGGCCTTACTCAGGTGATCGATAATCCAGCTATTTTAATAAAAAGAACAATAAGGTAACTATTTTAGACTGGATCACTCAATAATTTCACATGCTCTGGAAACCTGTCAGATTATCTTAGTGACAACCTCATCATATTCACTACCAGACAGCAAGCTACTGTCAACAGACAAACCAAGACCACACTCTATCCCGACTTAACACAGCCACCCTACTGTAAGCTGGAATAACATCTAAAACAATCCTGTGTCATTTGTAATTTATTGATCTTTACTGTTCAAAACAAGGCGGGACTGTGAGTGATGTAAAGGAAGTCCAGCTTTTGTCTGACTTTCACAACTGGTACTATAGGTCAGACCAACAATTTTATTGTGCTTAATTTAATATTTGCTTACCATTATTAGAAGTAAATCTAGACTTACTGATGACGATTGCACTTGTGCAATTGGCACAGCTTGGAGAACTGTTGTTACATATATCAATGACTGGCCTAATGAGATAAATAATATTAGGCAAAGTGCAAATAGGACACATTTAGGATAGGAAGTGTCTATTCTCTGTAAAGATCACTTAACCACTATTAAACAAGATAATACTGATATGCTTGGGATTCTGCATATTCAGTGATCTGAGGATTCACAGCATACAACACAGAAAAATGAAAGAAAGGAAGAAGTTTACAACAAATAACAAGGAAAAAAGAAACCGATTAATGTCTATAAAAGCAAACAGAATACATATTAAAAAGACAGTGCTTTGTTATGTTGCACACAGATTACACGGAATGATAACACTGTTCTATCAGAACCTCTTCAGTTTACAGAAAAAGTAATAATTTTTCCAAAAGAGAGAGAACTTAGAAAAAAAAGAGGCAAAGGGCAGGTGGAAAAGGAAGAAATCAAACATGAACTCGAAAGGACTGAAGAAAAGTGCTGTAAGAAAAAAGAGGCGAAAGACAGACGTTGATGACATGGCTGAAGTTGTGGAAATACAAATCCAGCTTTATGAGAATTGTAAGCTTGCAAATGTAATAAACACTGAAAACGATGGAATTAATACCACTAATGGTGATGGAGATCATTCCTTTGTATCAAGTGACATAACTGATATTCTCGAGGATTCTTCAGATCTGGTCAGAAATTATATTCTTGTAGTTGGCGATTCGTCATTTAGCTGAAACACCTGATGTTCATAAGGATCATTTGCATACATCCCATGTGCCTCTGATACAAGAGGCTTGGGAGGTCACTCAGTGGAAGTTCTAGCTTTGCTGGAGTTTTCATTTAGTTTTTACAAACACAAGACAGGAGTTTTGCCAGGTCAAAAATTTAACAGTTTACAGACAGCAACATTTGATCTCTGATGGCTGTTAATTCTAGGAACATTAGTTATAAAGTTTTGTTTTACTGGAAAATTTGCTACATTCCCACAATATTGATGTTGTTATTGTCTGTGAAACATGATTAAAGAACAATGACTGGAAACCAATTATTTTAGGGTATAAGCATTTTTACAGTACCAGGCATTCTAACAGTACCAGGCATTCTAACAGAAATCAGGTGAAGGCTTTATGACAGGGATTAAAGGTTGTTATGAGATCTGCTACTAGTACATGTTCAGTGATAGCACCAATACTATAGCTTATGTACTGTGACAATAAAGACAGCCCTGAAACATATAATAATTGCTGGACTGTATAGACCACTAAAGTAAAGTGCTGATGACCTAGAGGAATTCATACATTTCTTGCATGAAACATGGGAGGGAATAATAATAATGGCTGAGGGCTTAAATTTACCAGAAACAGACTGGAATAATATTGATTCAACATTAGTAAGGAAATTATTTACAATGTATGTTCAGGAACAATATTTGCTTTAGATTGTAGACAAGCCTACCAGGAAGCTAAACATACTTGACATTGTTTGTGTTCCTAAAGAAATTATGATTACTTCATACAAAGTTTTACCACTGTTGATGTGCAGTGATCATGGGGTTATAAAGGATAAATTGTTGCTAGATAATTCTGCCAAACTAAAATCCAAACCAATGCACAGAAGGTTAATTACAGATTATATGCAAGCAAAACAGTCACTATGTAAAACTAATTAGAATGCTGTGATCAGTGCAAAAACTGCAGAAGGAATCTGTCAAGTTTTGAAAGAGAAATTGTTTGAATGCAAAAAATAAAAAAAAAGTGTTTAACATCAGGATCTAGGCACACATCATTTGGATATATTTCCATAAGAGAAATATACTTGATTAAGGGGAGAGAGAATAAATATAAGAAATGGAAAAATGTTAACTAAACATACTTGACATTGTTTGTGTTCCTAAAGAAATTATGATTACGTCATACAAAGTTTTACCACTGTTGATGTGCAGTGATCATGTGGTTATAAAGGATAAATTGTTGCTAGATAACTATGAAAACTGAAATAAACAAGCTGGACAGACCGATTAAACATAGTATAAGACAAAATCAAGAAACATTTGACTAAAATGCATATAACGATATTGAGCATAATAGGAAACCATTTTATAGATAGATAAGATGTGGTAGGAGTAAAGACATACAACTGATAAACTGTGTGTAGATTCTAAAATGTATTCTCAGACACAACAGATTATAGATATATTTTAAAAAATCTTATGCAGAGCATTTTGACTCCAAAAAGGGGGTGATAAAGTGTTCTAGTGACATCCAAGTAACCTAAGATGCTGAAATCAAATTAGATTATATTGACGAGAGCTACACAAACTAGACCCAAACAAAGTACAGGGAGGAGATGGAATGATAATGACCTCAGAACATTTCTGCATGAATTTATAGCATTATTATACCTGCTATTGACTAGATTGTATAAATAAGGGTTGATTACTCAAGATTGGAGACATGCACTTGTTAAAACTATAATGGAAAAGAAAGTAGGACAATCCCAGAGTAATATAGATCCATAAGTTTACTTTCTGGTTGTGAAAAATACTGGAGAAAGTTATAGTGGACAAATTATTGTCAGAATTGGAAAGGCTGGGACTTGAAACCACATAGCAGCATGCATGTGTTGAAAATAGATCTATTACCACCTGTAACATGATGGCCTATAACAATGAAATAACAGTTACGAACAACAAATTGTGGTGTGATGTGATTTATATAGATTTAACTTCAGCATTTGATGGGGTCATACACAACACTGATCACTAAATTATTACAACTAGGTATTAATGCACTCTTGATAAGATGGATAGCTGCATGCCTTACAAATAGGACATTATAAGTATCACACAATGATTAGACAGATGGAATTCAAGGTTATAGTCAGGGTGTCCCACAGGGATCTGTCCTGGGCCTATACTTGTTTAGATTGCATCTTTCAGATCTCTCTTTTTAATTTCTGGTGTTTTACAATCTGCATGCAGATGTCTTGAAAACAGACAAACCAACTATTTGTGCTAGAGTTAGGGCATGTTTGCAAAAGAACTTGACTAAATTGACCATATGGGCCCAGGAGACTAATATACTAATAAATACATCAAAAACTAAGCGTATGAGATTTGGGAGACTTAAATCAAAAGGTGAATATCTAATACAGCATGCAGTGATTGAAACTGTAAACGCATTTAAGCCGCTGGGTACATGAGTAGATCCAGCTTTGACTATTTCTAATCATGTCAACCAACTGGTTAATGATAATTATAGAACTATAGATTGTATAACAAGATATATAAATTCTAGGAAATCAGAAATGATGAAGTCATTGCTTGTTAGTTACATTAGACCCAAACATGAGTATGGAATAATAACATGGAAACTTTATAAGAAATCAAACATGAGTAAACTGGAAAGAGTACAGTGGAAATATACCAAGAGCATCATAGATCTTGAACATTTAAGTTATTATGACAGATTAAAATATCTGAATTTGTACAGTATCTCATATAGATATGTAAGATGAGACTGTATTCATTTATTAGGGCATTTGGAGACAATTACCTCAGGGAATATAGAGAATCATCAGACAACATATGTGGACGATTCTATAGGAATGAGAAGTGTACTAACTGGTTCTCTGATACAGTACCTGATACGTGGAATGGACTATAACATTACATTAAAGCAAGCATTAGTTTGCATATTTTCTAGAACAACCTGGACACTTGAGATGGGAATAACTGTTTTAGTAGATTGGAAGGCTAGAAGGACATTATTGCCCATGCCTGAAATATTAATATGTATGTATGTATGTATATAACCTCACATATCTTAGAAGATGCCATAGCCAATTTCAAAAACACCTTCCTTAATATTTTAAATGAGCATGTTCCTTTACAAAATAAACATGTTAAAGCTAAACTCCACCTCCTGGTTATCCAAAAATGCTAAACAAAGAATGAGGCAGAGGGACAAATCCTGGAAAGCCTGGTCTCTAAACGGGACCCAGAATAACTATCAATACTTGTAAACAGTTTAGAAATCTTGACAAATATTGTATAAGATCTCATAAAAAAGTATAACTCAAACTTCCATACATCAGCTCATATCGAACCAAAAGCACTGCGGTCCCTATAAATTTGATACTAAACCCTGAACATACTATACAACTTATTCTCACTACTTCTTCTTCCCGGCTTTTCCGGGTTAGGGGTCACCACAATGGATCACTTCTCTGCTTATGATTGGCAGAGGAGTTTTACGATGTCGAGTTGCCAGCCCAACCTTCCACAGAAGGCACACACATGCATGCACTCATGCCTAGGGCCAATTTAGAGTGTCCAATCCACCTACAGCATGTCTTTGGGATGTGGGAGAAAACCGGAGCACCCATAGGAAACTCACGCGACTACAGGGAGGACATGCAAACTCTGCACAGAAGGCATCCCAGCCAAGGATCAAACCGGAGAACCTCTTGCTGTGAGGCAGCAATGCTAACTGCTACACCACTGCGGCCACCCGTACAACTTATTCTCACTACAAGCAATGCTAATGACCCTCCCCCCAAAATCCCTGGTTTATTACTCTGATTTCATAAACTCAGGCACCAGCTTATTCTGCATCTCAAGCTTTCCTACCCAATACAACCCAACTCAGCATGGCAACCTCTCATGCACTTTCTCTTTTCAACCACTTCCTGCTAAAATTAAATCCCATCTGTCTTGGGCCAGACAATATAGCAGCCAAATATCTTAAAATAACTGCTGAAGCAATAGCCCTCCCAGTATCCATCTGAATAAACCAATCTATCAAAGAATCCTATGTCCCTTTACTTTGGAAAAATGCTGCATACTACTCCTCAACAAAGGTGGTAAGTCTACTGACATTACCAACTATAGACATATGGCCATATTAGCCCTATTATCCAAAATCCTAGAAAAATGCATTCAAACTCCACTACTCTGTCACATCAGACAATTTCCCTACTATCATCTTCACAACATGGGTTCCAAGCTCATAATAGCACCACCACTGCCCTACAAACAGTCAATTTAAGTAGAAGTGAAGACAACCTTGTATCAGCACTCTTCCTTGTCCCATGAAAACTGCTTCAACAATCATCGCATTCTGCTACAAAAACTCTCTCTTCTAGTACTCAACAACAATGCACTGACTTGGTCCCTCAGTTATTTTTCTGGAAGATCTCAAGCAGTTAAGTAGCAGGATGACCTCTTCACATTCCTAACCATGAAAGTGGGTGTCCCACACAGCTCTGTTTTTGCCCCCTTACTCTTTTTATCAATGACTTCTGTAAAACAACCAAGAATGCCTCATTAATACAATACACAGATGTCTCCACTATCATCTGCTTAGCAAAACACCTAAAGATGTTACAGCAGATCACATAAAGCTCCCTCATTTCAGTTAAAACTAGCTAACAAAATTTCTCAACCCCATAAAAATCAAAACTTATTAATTACCTTCTAAACAGCTAAACACTCAGAAAAAAACAATTTCTCTTTTATGTCCCTAAACAACAAAATAAATGAACTCGTATGACACACCAAACTGATAGTTCTATACTTTTAATGAAAATCTCAAATATGATTACTATATACAGCACTCAGTCAAAAAAAATTATGAAAATTTTGTCTGTCTCTTTCAAGAGCTAAAACTTTCTCAAATGTTTCGGCTAATAAATGTATAGCCACAACTGTCCTTCTATCTTACACTCTACCCTGCTTAACAATTAGACCGATCTTATAACAAGTTCACTAAATCTGCTACAAACTGCTCCTATAGGACACATCATTGCACACTATTTGGGGAATTAGACTGGCTTGAACTCCCACGACATCTTACATACTCTCATCTCCTCAAACATCACAACCTCATCCATAAACCAGAAATATGTCCAGCCCTTGTCAATCTCATTCAACTTTACACCCTGACTAGGCCCCTCCAATCTGCTGATACACTTTGTCTGTAAGTTTCCAAATCTAACAATTTTGCAGGTGATTCTCACTTCTTATTCTATAGCTCCAGAGTCTGGAATGACATTCAACTCTCCCTTCGGTAAGAACACTCCAGACTGTCCTTCAAAATAAAGCTAAAATCCTATCCGGCTAATAAATAGATAAGTTAGTGCTCCTGTCCCGGATAGCAAATAAGGCGAGCACGGAAAGCATAATCTTCATTCCAGACACAAACTCCTTTACCTTTCTTTGACTTTCTGCCAAAACAACAATGTACTTAATATAGCAAATGATGCAGCCTACTTCCGCCAATACTCCCTTCTAACTTTACAATCTTAGCACGTCATCTATCCCCCGCAGAAATATCATTCCCTTCCACCATATCGCTAACCATACTCTCTCCATCTTATTAAACCACATTCAGTAGCAATTAATGTTTTGTCAATGATTGCCCTTAAAATAAATATCCTTTTCATTCTTATTACTCTGTTTTGCTCTTTCTTTCTTCTTTTTATGTTTTTCTGTCTCAATACTATTTTATCCTTTACTCTATTTCCTCCTGTTATTAAACTGTAATAGTTTTCTGCTTCATATTTTTCCACAACTCTTACCTATAATCAGTTGTAATTTCTCCAAATTATTTACCATTATTAACTATTTTTGTCTAATTATTTCTTTCTGTGTTTAATGGAATTTCTATCAGTATGACAGTATGTTCCTATCTCTGTAAGATTACTGTCTCTGACATACTCACTGTTAACTATGTTGTTATTCTTAATTCAAATATCCAAAATAAGTTGTCAAAATTTTGATATGGAGCTTTTCTCTCTGGACCTCAACTGAAAAGGAGTAATATTTGTACCCAGTCAGACAATCTTGTTAAAAAAGGCAAGGAATAAATAAATAAATAAATAAATAAATAAATAAATAAATTGAGGGCACATGTGTGGGATAACTCATTTAGTATCTGCCTCTGTCCATTAGTACCACAGGGACAGTCCTGGGGTAAATTTTCTATTACCAATCCATAGATCCAAGTTGTATTTAAATATGAAGGCAGGGATGAATTTTCTTTCATGTGAATGGGGAGTCTGTTCCAGAGCCAAGGTATCTACTATAGCAATAACCCACGCCTGGGTGTGGGTAATGCTGGATTTACCCATGGTTGGTGTGGTTTGGTCACGAGGGCGAAGCCCGAGTGGCCAAACAAAGACAACTGTGGGTAAATCCAGCATTACCCACACCCAGAAGTGGTTATTGTTATATACAATGACATTATTTAAGAAGAAAAATAATTACTTTTCTTAAATAATGGCATTGTATAATGCCTCCTTGCTGCCCTTCTGCAGCTGTCTGGTATTCTACGGCAGTTCTGATGTACTGTGCATGCGTATGCTTACACAGTATATCAGAGCTGTGGGCAAACGCAATGGAGAAAGCAAGATCTCCGTTGCTTTTTACAAAGTGTCTCGCTATGTTAAAGGAGTTTAACATAGCGAAACAGCTTTAGAAAAAGCAACGGGGAATCTTCTTTGCATTTTTTAAAGCTGTCTCACTATGTTAAACCCATTTAACATAGCGAGACACTTTTAAAAAAAGCAACGGAGATAAAAAGATCTCCGTTACTTTTTTCAAAGCTGTCTTGCTATGTTAAACTCATTTAACTTAGCGAGACAGTGTGCAAAAAGCAACGGAGATCTTGCGTTCTCCGTTGCTTTAAAAGAAGTTATACTAATGGAAAAAGTCTGGGTGACCTGACCTTTTTCCATTAGTATAACTCTGATTTACAACATGCACACTGACCAATCAGCGTGCACGTTTTAGAATATTAATGGGTGGTCATTGTATAATGTGAGATAAACCTTCCACCCAAACTATACTGTTGATGATGCAGAAGAGGTTTAGATCCCTGGATTGAGTAATTCTGATGCCATTTGAATTGCTGATGTGCAGTAGGTCCATCAGTACTGGATTGGAGGATGCCTTGTATGCCAGATACAGGTCATCTGTTAGTAGTCTGTAGGACACAGAGTATAGCAATGAGACTTTGAGGTGATCCATGTAAAGTATCCCTGTGAGCGTTCCAATTTTTGCATATGTCTGGATAAATGCATGCCAAATGGAGCATTATGCTAAATGACTGGCCTACTGAAGGTAAGTAAAGGGGGGCAATGATGTCTCCAGATCTATTCACAATACCTTTGTTTATAAGCTGTGTAATATAGGACTTTCTTAAGACGGTGAACACATGTTGGTCGAAGGTTAGGTCAATGTCCTCATTTGTTCCAAAATTCCATGCAACTGGTTCAACTCTCAAAGGTGTATTATCAGTGTGGTAGTTTCCTGGGATAGATAACTTTCCAAAAGATAAGATAATGCATTTTTTTACATTTAATTTCAGTCCGTGGTTCTGGTACCAGTTATTTGTTTTGGGACAAACCTTCCTGCAGGATGGCTACATTATTTGGGGATTCAAGAACTGCCCCTAACTTGCAGTTATCTGCAGACTTAGTCAGCTAGAACCCATTGGTATTGTCTTTTACTTCAGAGAAGTGATGCCAAAAAGGAGATGTCCCAGCACCAAACACAGGGGGAGCTCCAACAGTGACTGATCTGTTTGTGAAGGTAGCTTCCCCTATTTTGATCTCTTGCATCCTATCTGTGAGCCAATTGGCAATCCAGCAGGTGATGTAGGGGTTTATTCTCAGCTCATTCAGCTTATTTGAAATTTCCAAGAGGAGAATTGTGCCAAAACCCTTGGCCAGGTTGAGGTATATTCTGTGTACCATTTTATTATTCATTGCTTTAGTGTCCTTTTCAAAGAAGTTCACCAGGTTGAGTAAGCACAACCTGCCCTTGATGAGTTCAAACTAAGACTGTTCCAGTGCTTGGTGGTTCCCTAGTCCTTACTATTTAGTTCTATGATAAGTCTTTCCATGGCTTTGCATATAAGGCTGATCAGACTTATGGGCCTAACTGCCTGGGTCTACAGAAGGTCCTCTTTTATACAGGGGAATAATTATAGCTGTTCTCCATTTGTCTAGTACAAAACATGGATGGAGACTGAGGTTGAACAATGTTGTTAAAGGGCGGCTAAATTGTGCTTCATGCTCTTTAAGATGCATCCAGGGATATTGTCAAGACCCATCAATGGAGTATTTTAAGCTTTTGCTAGTGCTTTTAGAACTTGGCCTTGTGTGATAGCTGGTGGTGAGTCAGTTTCAGTTATATGTTGTGGGCTAGATGAAGGGGTGAGAAGGGTAAAGTTTAAATTGAATTTATTGACCAGTTTGTTAGCTATATCTTCATTCTCATTGTAGGCAACATCACTCACAATAAGCTTAGTGTATTCCTGAATTGGGCTTCTCAGATTTAGAACATAACTAAAATAGGCCTCATGATTATCTTTGGCTTGGGTGGCTATTTTAATCTCAGACTTGGCTTTGCTGGATTTTATTAAGCTCCTGAGTTTGTTTTTTATTTCAGTGATGAAGATTATATGATTCTGGGACTTTTGTGTCTTACGTTTGGTCACTGTTCTCTTCCTTTTATTGTAAAGCTTGTTAATATGATAGTTTCACCAAGGGGGTTTGCCTTGCACTTGTTCCTACTAGGTATAGCTGCATCAGTGCAACTATTTACATGCTGAATAGTGTGACGGTGTACAATTCCGTATATTAAATGGAGTTAATTTGGTTTGGTGAGAATTTAAAGCTTGCCAATATATCACTTAGTAGTAAGTAATTTGTCTTAGGGAAATTTCTGAAGATGCCTTGGGTGGAAGGGTCTGTGGTTTCAGTTTTATTTCAAAGGAGAAAGATTCATTGTCAGACCCAACAAGTGATGAAGATACACAAGGGATGGTGTGAGATGTCCCATAAGGATAAAATCCAAGATATCATCCACTCAGTCAGTATATTGTTCCAGGGCATTTGTATTGACAAAGACCAGGGATCTATGTGCTTGGGGTGGCCACGGTGGTGCAGCAGTTAGCATTGCCACCTCACAGCAAGAGGTTCTCTAGTTCTATTCTCAGCTGGGGTGCCTTCTGTGTGGAATCTGCATGTCCTCCCTGTGGTCGTGTGGGTTTTCTCCGGGTGCTCCAGTTTCCTCCCATATCCCAAAGACATGCAATAGGTGGATTAGGCACTCTAAATTAGCCCTAGGTGTGAGTCTGTGCATGTGTGTGCCTTCTGTGGAAGGTTGGGCACCAGGCTGGCAACTTGACACTGTAAAACTCCTCTGCCAATCATGACCAGACAGATGATCGACTGTGTCGACCCCTAACCAGGAAATGCCGAAAGAAGAAGAAGAAGGATCTATGTGCTTGCGCAATAGTGATGATACAGTTTCCAAGTCTATAATTGGATACTTTAGATCACCCAGGAAAATGGTTTGGGGTTTAATACTGAGTGATTCCAGTTCCTGTAGATAGCTGCTGTGGCTATACTGCCACTACTGAAATCCACTACAGTCTAAGGCATCATACTAGGCAGGGTCATAGAGAGAGTTCTGTAGCTAGCTAACATATGGCATGGAACCTTTATAATGGTTATTTGGACATTTAGAAGCTCTAGTGCATCACGCTGCTTTACTAGCCTTGATGTGCATTTGTTCTGGATGAAGATTGGGACACCTTACCTTTTTTTTGTCCGCAAAGTAGATGGTCTAAACGTGTGAAAGATATTGTAGCCCTGCACAGCCAGACTGCTCTCCATCATTTTAAACCATGTCACAGTCACTACACAGATGTCTACATCCTCCAGTGTGAGGAGGGCTTGTAAGGAGTGGAGTTTCTTGTTTAGGCTTCTAGCTTTGATCAGTAGCCCCTTCATATTTTCTTTTGCTTGCTTTGTTATGCTGTTATGTTAGTAGGTGGTAGACAATGGCTATGCCAATAATCACAACCCTATATGGGACAGACACAGACCATCCAGGCTGGCAAATATGGAATCCCCTTCAAAAAACATCAAAAACTTAGCCAATTATTGAATTCAATTATTTTTGCTCATATTGTGGCATCATCCCTTAGAGAAGGTAGAATGCTGCTCAGTGCTAGGCTCATACCTTCCTGGAACAAATAGTTTCAAAGGTCTGTCATGTCTTTTTTCACATAGTCCAGGGAGGTACATGTCAAGTCATTGACACCCACATGTATGAATACAAAGTCATACCAGTACTTTTTGTTCAAGGACTTGAGTGAGTGTGTAATCTAATAGATCCTGTCACCAGACAAGTAGCAAATCATCACTCTTTCCTTGCTCACCACGGCAAGAGATGCACCAGTATGTCTTACAGAGATCCGATGAAGCTCCAGGACTGGAGTAAAAGCACTTATCTGTTTTACCTGGTGTTTTGTTCTGCTATTTTTATTTGTTTTTTTGCCTTTCATTAAAAGTATTACACTTTATCTGCATCTACCGTGTCTGACCGGCTATTTTTGCATTGAAAGTTTTCATTTATTTGTGGAGTCGGTCTTCATCCATCTGGCTTGGTTTTCTTCACTGTATGTCTTACAATGGAGTCACCAAGAACTAGAATGTCTGATTAGGCAGATGCCTGCCTTTTGAGCTCAGCATCCATGACTTTGGGATGCCTTGTGCTATGTGACGTGGTAAGCTTAACTTGCTGAGCGTGCTTTGTGCCTGCACTATGTTTTTGAGGTCTTTGAGGTATAGGCGAGTTAATCTTTATAACCTCAGCATATGATGGATTATGTGTACTGTGATGGCCTTGTAGAGGTGTGATGTGTGGTGTACTGCTGTCTGTGTTGCTGTCTTAGTTTACTGTGTGAAGAGATTCTTTCTCCAAGGACATTATATATGTACATCTCTCACACACTGTGTTGTGCTGTTTTAGTAGTCAGTCTTCTGACAGCATGAAACAATTCTTACACAGTCTCACGGTATCTACATCAATCAGGCTGACTTAAGAAGTTGTGGGGAAGTGCTGGTCCAAAGTTGAAACTGAAATGATTCAGGGGGGCAGGGGAGACTATAACTGCTTGTAGTTCATTCTGTTTAGGACACTGTATGGGTGGAGTCACTGCTAAACTATGACAATTTGCCTAGCTATTTGATCAAGGATATAGTGCAGCTCAAAGTGTGTTCAGTTGTGCTTGGTGAGGGTTATTTGAGCATCAGACCTGGATTTCTAAGACTGTATATATTTTGCTGGTCTCTTACAGAGAAAAAAGCTGTTGTTCAGATAACTCAATACAGAGTGAGTTCAATGGTGCTAGTGTGCTGAGCTTTTTTTTCCCTTTTTGATGAAAAGTGCCATTCTCACAATTTAGGGCTTTCCTTGCTTCTCAGAGTCTGGAATAAAAAGGCACTGGGTGGGCATAGCTCTGTGCTCATTATAGCAGACAAGCTTTGTGACTTTAGAACCTGTAGCAAGCCATAGTTCTTCTAGTCCTATGACTCTGAGCTATAGGTAAATGACTTCAGGTAGGTTAGAATTTCAGAAACCTTAGCTTTTACAATGGGGCAGGGAAAAACTGTAATTAGTATACTATGTAACAGTTTGAGTGGGGTCAGACACAAGGACGGGGAAAACAGTAGCAATATAACAAACAAAAGCACTAGAATGCAACTTTAATCAGGCAAATGATAAGCAGAATATAAGGCTCTAGCAGCAAAACTGGAAGGAAAACAGCTGTAGAGGCACAGAAGAACAAATCCTGCAGAAAAATTGCATTTTTGACACTATTTCAATCAAGATTAAGGCACCAGAAAGGCACTAAAATGAAACTTTAAGCAGGCAAAAGATAAGCAGAATATGAGTCTAGTTGCAAAATGGAATGTAAACAGCTGTAGAAGCACAGGAGCACACATGGCACTACTGCAATCAACTACAGTCTAAGGCACCAGACCAGGCAGAGATTTACCAATAATACTGCCTCTGGAAAAAAAGCAGTAATAACTAAATGAGGCTCAGGTTCTGCAGTACTTCACAATTCTGTCACAACTCCAAATTAATGAAACTTCAAGACTAAGGTTCCAGACTGAGTTCAAAATACAAAGAGCAACTTTTACAAGTAATTATATTCATAGAGTTAGAAATGGAGCATAATGGATAAATGATTCTCAGATCTTGCAGTACTTCACAATTCTCCCACAACTGCAAATGAAGCTACAAAACTATAGTACCAGAACAAGATAAAAAAATGGAAGCAGATTTATTTTTGGCTAAAGCATGGGTAAATGCAGAAAAGTAAATAAAAAAATTTGTGTCACCACATTGACCAATATAACTGCAACTAAAATATAGAAACAGAATTGAAATAGAAGCTTTTTTCTTCCTTTCTTGATGATATGCTTCTCTCTCACCATTCATGGTTTGAGCACTTTTTAGACTCATGAATAAAAGACTTAGTGAGGATCTTAAGGGCCGGTGGGGGGTGTTCTTGCTGTCATTCTTCAAGCTGGAGGGGTTGCAACTCTTGTTTCTCTACTGTGTTTTTCCCATCTCTACCTCCCTTACATACCCCATGGTTACATCCAAGGGGAGGGTGTACAATGGAGACGTGGCATATTGCCCCACATCTGCAGCAACTCAGCCATGCCTCCCAACAGCAACATCCCCATCTTCCACCAGAGATTGTTTCAGGAGATGCCCACAGGATGGATCTATATTATAAAACTGAAAGTTGATGTCAGCGAACGCTCACATGAGCGAAAATGCTGGACATCGAACTCCTTATTATGGGGGGGGGTGCACCCCCCACCAACTATATATTCCATCTCTGAGGTCGCACTACAGTGAGGAAAGGGCAAATATCCCACTCCTCACTCTACCACAACCCCACAAACACCCTTTCGATGTCCAGAGCTTTCGCTCATGTGAGCATTCACTGACATCAACTTTCAGGTTTCTAATATAGACCCCACAGGACTGCCCCCCAGCCAGGGACTGTAACACCCATTCCTGACTGCCACTCTGTCAGTACTCCAAGCCATTAATTGAACCCAGGATGGGTGGACTATAGTTATGGTTTATCCCCTATACCACCAGAGTGGCAAACATGTACATCTCATATGTCTGATTAGGATCAATTAAAAATAATGCTAGTTATAAAAATATATTTCAGTTTGCTTTACTCAAACATAGACTAGTCCTGTCAAGGCAGATAATGACTGTTTAATTTGCTCAAAGAATAACTGAGGTCATTTACTTTCATCTGCAGATTGCTTCAGTATCAGTCAATATAGTCAATTTACTGTCTGTATACGCTTTAGATGTCCAGTTGCCATCAAATAAAGAAACTGATGGATATTAGAGAGATTACATGAAAATTATACGTTAGCAGCTTCTCCACTTACATTATATCCATATCACAGTTGTTCCCTAATATACTAAAAGCAGACCAGCAGGCTATTGATGCTTTGTAAGATGTGACTTCAGTTTTCTCTATAACAATTGGCAAATTTCCATGTTTGTGTATAAATGTCATAACTGACATTTTGTAAATGGAAAGCCAATAGCTACATAAAGCATATTTATAAATATGTTTTCAATATGTTAAACTTATGTTGTCTTTTTATTAAGGATGACAGGTATTAGCAGGCATATTCTTCTGCTTTTTTCCTTATGCTTTCCTCACAAAAAAGCACAGACTTGTAACTGGTTACTGATTTTCTTTCAATAAAACTATAGTGAGTTGGGTTTTCATATCAGTCTTTAAACAAACTGCATACAAAAGATTCTTGTTATAATCAGGAAATTGGTTGTATGACTGTACAATAATTGTGGCTGAATTAGAAAGCAAACATTCAGAGGTATTTTCCTAATGTTGATAAAAAATATCTGTGATAAAAATTTGGAATTCTATCTTTGTTTTCTCATGTATCTATGCTTGTATGTAAGAAGAGTCTGATAATCACAGAAACACTAATGAATCATTGTTTTAATTATTATTGATTCCATTTGAATTTCAGAGCCAGTAAGACTTTTTTCAGAGTAAAGACAGAAAACAATGTTACTAATGCATAGTTTGCTCTACATGCTGGATGAGTGATATATGTTATCTGTTTTGATGAGGCTTGGTGGTTAGAAAGTACACCTGGGCTGATGTTTGTGCTTCTATATGAACATGGCTACAGGAAGGCACTGACCAACCAGAGAATGATATTTTGATCAATTTTATAAACTATATTTAAAAACAAATGTGAAAGAAAGTGAAATGTTATGCTTGTTTAACTTCTTATTAACAAGTCAAGCTAGCAAGTCTGTGTTAGCATATGTTACATCTCTGTGAAATACTGTAACAAATGACAATCATAGCCAAATAATGTGACATATTTTCTTGTATATAATTGGCTTTTACTTCTTATGATGAGGTATCATAGAATAGCTTCTGCTTTAAACATTTCGGTCCTTCTGCTACTCGAAAGCAGTCTGGCTTTCCTTTTTTACATTTCTCACTGATAAGTGGATTGGAATTTGTAGCACTCCCACTAAATCAGGAATAAGGAATCTAGGGAGCAGGCAGCCATGACCTCAAACAGGTGCACCTTGACATGTTGATGTGAAGATGCAAAGTCTTATTGTGAATAGCATGACCAGCAGCAGCAGGAGAGGGGTTAGTTTTTCTGTTTTAAAAATGGAATAAGCTGACCAATTTTGCATTATTTTTTAATTGAGAGTTTCTTAAAGCAGGTGTTCAGTATGCAGCATGTTTAAAGGTAATGTGGAGGTTCAAAGGCTCATAGAGCCATAGATAAGTACTAGGCTAGCTGCTCTTGTGGTCCATTTTAAGCCTATCCAATTTACCCTCTAATGGTGATAACCAAACCTTGTGTTTATGAGGCTGAGGGTGGTTCATCATGGCAGAAGTGGACATATTTAATTAAACAGTATGAGGTAACGAATATTCAGAAGGACAGCAGTACAAAAGAAACACAAGCAGAAGACATACCCTCTATATAAACTGAGAATGACCAAAATTTGAAATGACAAATATAAACTGAAGATTCTTCAGTAGTTGTGGAAAAAAACTTTGGAATCTAAAGATAGGAAAAGTAAGAGAATTGATAGTGAGAAAGTGAACAATGGTATTAGTACTATTGCAGAGCAAAACAGTTCTCTAGGAAAGGAGAGAGAAATAAAGTCTAAGAAAAAGACCAAGAGGTGATGGTAGCAAAGGATGTCATGATCTAATACAATTGGAGGTGGTTACTGATTAGCAAAGGCTGGAAGAACCACACAATGATGATGGAGAAGGAGGCATGGATGAGATGAATCATGAGAAAGAAAAGATTAACTGCAGAGGTCAAGCACAGTTACTGATAATTAATGATTCAGTGTTAAAGCAATCAAGAATTATCTACTGGGAATAGATAAACACCACCATTACAAAAAGAAATATAAAGATTAATAAGAAATAAATTAATATATTCCAAGGTAATTGTGCATGGTGGGAATAACAAAATGGGATGTACTCAAGAGGTAGTTAATGAGCTACAAAAGATAATAGAACACTATACCTTATTTGGTGAAGATGTATTTATTTTTGTCATTTACTTGTCCTTAAGCATAGTGACCATTTGAGCTCTGTTTTGTTTGTGTCTTTCGGCTTTTTCACGGTTAGGGGTCGCCACAGCGGAACTCCGGTCCACTAATGATTGGTAGTTGATTTTTACGTGCGGAGTTACCAGCCCTGATGCACAACCTTCAATGAAGGTACACCCATTCACGCATGTCTCCACTCAGAAGATGCTATAGCTGAGAATCGAACCGGACAGCATCTTACTGTGAGACAACAACGCTACCGCAGCACCACCACCACGGGTGTCATTTGAGATCTGTAATAAGTGGAATAAATAGTACGATACAAACAATGATGCATGAATCCAATAACTGTCAGTGTATGTTAATGGGTTCATGGGAATATGTTTGGAAGGAATGACTATTTTTCACATAGTGGTTACCACTTAACTCACAAGGCCAATAAAATGTTGCACTTTTAAGACAGATACAATCATACCTCTCAACTGTCTAGATTTTTGCAGAATGTCCAGATTTTCGCCTCTTAGTTTTGGTTAGTTAATCATAAAACATATGGTTTTCTGGCAAATCACTGAGGATTTATGTGACTAAATGTCATATATTTGAGTTTCAGACTTCATAACCTTAGTAACTTTTTAAGTATATAAGGGCAATATTAAAAAAGCTGTCCCTATTTTTGGGCCTTTGTCTCCCATTATTTTAGGCTTTGTCCAGATTTCTTGTGTTAAAAGGTTGAGAGGTATTTAATTAAGTTTTTTTTTTTTCAGAATGGCACAACTAAGCTAGAAGATGCCATGATACAGAAGAAAACTGATGATACAGTTTTGGCACTACTCAATGCAAGAAGTCTTTATGGAAAATGTATGAATTAACTCTGTTATTCACTGAAGAAAATGTATATATTGGCATTATTATGGAAACATGATTTAATGATACAAATATTCCATTGAGTATTCCTGTATTTAAATCCTTTCATTGTTTTAGGAAAAGTGAGAGAGGCAGAGATGTGTCTATGTTAGGAAGGCTATTCCTTGCCAGTTAGGTTTGAATAATAAACATGCAGAAAATATCTCAGTGAATATGCAGTCTATTCACTCTAAAATCAAGAATATTAGCTTCTACAGGTCAACATAAGTTTTAGCAACAAAAACATGGTAAATGGGTTACAACATTGTATCAGAAATTCCAAGTTTGTCTTAGCTAGGGATTTGGACCTCCCTAATATTGACGATGAAAATATGTCTGGAACTAATAAGCTAAATAACTTAGTTTTATCAGTTTTACTGCAGCTATCTGCCATTCAACATGTAGTTTGTCCAACCTGACAAGAAAATATTTGAGATGTTATCCTAACCTCTCCTGGGATTATTATTCATCATTATCATCATAATCGTCCCCTTTTTCTCATTTTCTGCATGGGGTTGGGATGTTGTGACAACTGTCACCATCACACTCTATTCAATGCCACTCTCTTGCTGTCTTCGAAAATCATGCCTGACTTTCACAGGTCTTCTCTCACACAATCCATCTACTTCTTTGCTGGATGCCCTTGCTTCCTCTTGCCTTCTTCCTGTATGCTCCAAATCTTCCTCACCAGATTGTCTTCTGCTGCTCTGCACATGTGCCTGAACTACCATAATCTGTTCTCTTTGACCTTTTCTGCAATTGGAGTTACTTTGGCTTCTGCGCTAATCTCCTCATTTCTTCACCTGTCCCACAGTGAGCATCCTAGCACCAGTCTCAGGGACTTCATCTCCATCACCTCTAACTTCCTCAATCGCTCTGTCTTATCTGCTCAGGTTTCTGTAGCATATTACAACCATCTTATCTGTACTCAATTTCATCCCATATCCCTTCAGTTTTGAATTCCATTCCCCTGTACTTTGTTGACGTGCTAGCTCACAGTCTGCCTTTAGTGCCACATCATCTGCATACAGCAACTTTGCTGATCTGTCCCCTCCTTCCTGTTTGCTGATGTAGTCCATTACCAGTATGAACTGCAGTGGGCTCAGAGCTGAATCCTGGTGCATACCGACTCCCACTGGGTACCCCTCTGTGAGACTGATTACTGTTTGTACGCGAGCCTTGAGTCCTTATACATAGCTTGCACTAATTCTACCAATGCTTCTGGGACTTTGAACCACTGCAGGACTGCTTAAATCAACTTTCTTGGGAACTTGATATATGCTTTCTCCAAGTCTAGGAATGCCCGTTTGGATTTTTTCCTCTTCTCTAGCTTCTTCTCAACTATTTGTCTCACTGCAAACATTAGGTGAGTTGTGATGCATCCTAATCTGAATGCAAACTGCTCATCTTCCATCTTACCTTCTACTACTGTGCATATTAGTTTATCAATTACCCTCTCTAGAGCTTTCATGCAATGTGACAGGAGTTTGATACCTCTGTACTGCCCACAGTTGTGAATATCCCCTTTGTTCCTGAACACTGGCACTAGTATGTTTATTTTCTACGGCACTAGTATGTTTATTTTCTAGTCATCTGGGAAATGCTCTCCTCCCTGCTATGAGTACCGTCTGGAGACATTTCTCCCCTGTCTCACACAGCATCTTTACTATATCTGCTGTGACCTCATCTGACCCTGCTACTTTCTATAACTTAATTTTCATTAGTGTTGTTCTTACTTCTTCTGTGGCAGGCTTCTCCTTTTCTCTCATTGTAGGCTGTAACTGGGGCAGTAGAACTTCTATGAGGTTTTCTTTATTCAGAAGCTGCTAGAAGTACTCCTTCCATCTGCCTTTGATGTCCTGTGGACTGGTGAGCAGGTTTTTGCTGACATCCCTTGAGAAGGGTGTCTGACTAGTTCATTTATATTTCTGCCTTTGACTTGCAACCTGATAATAATTTTGTTGTGCCATCTACTGTCTCACTTTCCAGAAGCTGGCAGAGAGACTCTGATGCCTTGTTCTTTGCTACTGCCACTCCTTTTTTAGCCTCTTTGGTAGCCAACCAGCATTTCTTCCTAGCCTGGTCCACCTTTTTTATCTCCCACTTTTTCCTGCGCTCCTTCTTTCTTTTCATGACTTCCTGGACATT
Source organism: Protopterus annectens (assembly GCF_019279795.1). Taxonomy (NCBI): domain Eukaryota; kingdom Metazoa; phylum Chordata; order Ceratodontiformes; family Protopteridae; genus Protopterus; species Protopterus annectens. Next base: position 1,110,766,258 of record NC_056728.1, on the reverse strand, counting down.
TGCATTCCATCACCAGCTTTCCTTATATGCCTTATTTCCATAATTGTCTGGGATGCATATAAGTTCTGTAGTCCTCACACATGTGGTTTTGAGGTCCTGCCATTCTGCTTCATCTCCACATATTTCTTCTTCTTCTTGAGGTGCTAGAGCCTTGAGTAATTCTTTTAACTGCTGTGCTTTCCCTCCAGTCAACTTCTAGTTCTTTAGCCTGGTGTCTTTTGACCTTAGAGCCTTCTCCATCAACTGAATGCAGCTGATTGTGACAACCAGTAGTTCATTCTGTGGGGAAACTGTTTCACTGGGGAGAACTTTGGAATTACCGAGTGTACCCCAGTGCCCTTTCCTTACTAGGAGGAAGTTGGCCACTCTTGTATATGATCTTATGACTGTCTCTCTTTTTGAAGCATGTGTTGGCTACTATCAAGCCATTTGCCAGACAGAAGTTTAGAATGATCTCTCCTTTTTTATTCCTGTTGCCCCATCCATGTAACCTAGGCAGTCCTCATATCCTGTTCTGTCTGTCATAATATGTGCATTCAAGTTATGTCAATGGAGTTACATATTTTGAACCACTGGGAAACTCTGATCATCTGTCATGTTAGAAAATTATAGAAAGGCCAGTTCTAAATGTCATGTGGAAGTTAATTAAGTTATAGTTGATTACAAAAAGATGACCTTTGTATTAAGCCTCGGATTTAGGAAAATGAGTTTCATGGGAATTCAGTTTCAAGAATTGCTTGGAATTATTTTATGTCAAATGGATAATCTAAACTCATATAGGACAGATTTGGCCTAAATGCATGACTTGTAATCTTAAAAAAATATGTATTAATGAAAGAAAGAAGCATTCTAAACTAATGAAGGAAATCCCAACATATAAAGAATTATGCTGGCATGTAAGATATGTGTTAAGAATGTAAAGAAACTTATAAGAATTTCCAAAAGGAGTTTTGAGTATAAGCCTAGTAAATTTACCGAAAACAGCAGGAAAATATTCTTTAGACATTTTCAGAGGTGTCATAAGGGACAATAATGCAGAGCTTGGAAACTGATGTAAATAATGTTATATGAGATCAAAGTAAAATTATGAACACATATCAAAAACCATGGTTCCAGAGTTATATCCTTTAAAGGGAGAGTACCTCCCTCAGAATATCTTATAATAACTAAAGAAGCACTGAACATCATAAAGAAGGATATCGTCTCAGGACCAGATGGGATCAAAGGTACTATGGTATTTAATTGACATGACTAATTGTTGGATCTACTAACTTTTCTTTTCCAACAATCATTACATTCAGGCTTAGTTCCATTCCAATAGAAAAGGGCTAATGTTATTCTGATCCATAAGGGTGGAAGATCATATGATGTTGGCAACTTTAGACCTGTTAGTTAACCAGTTTTACTGGGAAATGTTATGAAAAAGTAAGGTTAGATATCTTGGTGGAGGTGGATGGTAATAAATACTTTGATTTATATTAACACAAGTTTAGGAAATGAAAACAGTCTACTGTTTTAAATCTAATGCCATTTTATTCAAATGTGATCAAAGGCCTTGATAAAAATATTTTTGTTGATGTTATATGCTTGGATCTGGATATAGCTTTTTATTCTGTTCCTGACTGGTCAATCATACAAGCATTGGTAAATTGGGGCTTTAATGGTTACATTATGAAGTGGATATTAAACTGGTTAAAGGAACAGATATAGTGTGTTTTAAAAAATGTTAGGCTGGAAGAGTATTTTGGCAAGTCTGGGATCTGTTTTAGGTCATTTTTAATTCCAAGCATTTATGCCCTTATTTACAGCTTTTTATATATTATACAGCAGAAAATGTGTGCATGATACAACAGTTGTTGATATAATTTTTACAAAAAAGGGTCAAGTTATTTAGCAAAATTACTTAGATAATTTACAGAAATGTGCTGAACTCAATGGGATAGTATATAGTGTGTATAAATATAAAAGCCTACAGTTTGGAAGAGAAAACCAAGTCTGAATGATGGCATTATAGTTGAATATGATGAATACGAAGATCTATGAGTTACAATAAATGGCCAATTAAAATTTGAGGGTGACAAAATCTTAAAGAGAAGTTATTTGCAAATCAGATCCTTAATTGCTTCTAGGTATCCAGTCATATTAGGACAAATTTATAAATCTGTAGTTAGACCTATTATTTATTTATTTTTGATGGCCCTCAGGAAATCTCCCAACCAGCCCTACTCACAGTGTACCATGTCCATGCTGGAGCTACCAACTTATCTTCTTACCCCCTGGACTTACTCAGGTATTGCTGGTGCCGGTTGTGGATTCTAAGGGTTTCCTGGGGGCTCAGCCATCTCTGTTTCTGTCCTGAAGGGTTTATTATATGCCCTACCCACTCCCTGCCCCACCTCCCATGCTTGTGAATCATGGCTGAAGGTAATTCCTTACCCTTCTTTAGACCATACACCTCGAAGAGAGTGTCATCAGTGAATCCCCTCCCACTAGTGATGGGCATGCCCATTCACTCCCTAACACTCTGTCAATTACCCAAGCTGCTAATTTGAACCCACATTGACGGAACCATTGTCATAGCTTTATTCATCTATGCCACCAGAATGGTTTTAAATAGAGCTAAATAAATATGTTGTGAGTTGCTGTATGTATTCGAGTGTTGATAATCTGAGCTAAGAAACAGTTTAAAGATTTTATTTTATTTTTTTTACCTGATTCATGTTGTAGAAGGATTAGACTATGAAATAAGACTCAAAAGCATTTACCTAAACTCAGTTTGTTGCAGTCTAATAAGAGGAGAACTGGTTTGAATGCATGTGTTTTACGACTGAGGAGTTGTAATGTAGTCAGAGTATTTCACTCTTGAGACAGCAATGAAATATAAGGAAATAATTAGTTACTGGTAGATATAGGAAAAATGAATAAAAATTCAGAAAATGCATCATTTGAGTTTAAGATAGGACGAAGATGGAATCAGTTACCTGTTGGGGTACGAATTTTTAATTAATTCGGAAAATATTACGACATGTTTAGATCAAAGGTATGGAGAGCAAGAGAATATATTGGAGCTTGTCTTCTTGGAGAATGGCTGGAAGTGACTTCTTTTGAGGTCTTACGCCAACTTTGAGATTGAAACATTATAGAAAACTTGTGTGATATAGAATATATATAATTGTAATTATATAATAATTGTAGAATATTTCCTTTGCTTATATTTGGCTATAACTTCTCACTATTATGCTAGACAGAATAATGCTTTATTAGTGCAATAGAACAAATGCAACCTCTAGATGCTAAGTATACCTGTGCATGACTGAATTAATGCATCCTTCCCTTGCTGAGCTGCTCTGCATATGGTAGAAGTACAAAAAACAGCTCAGCATCAATGCACTGTATTAGTTCAATTGTATGCAGAGCAACTTGCCAGAGATTGAATTACTTTAACTGCCCTGCCATCCCATCACTGTATTGCACCCTGAGTGCACCTATACACTGTGAACCAACATGCAGCAGCAGCACTGACAAAAGATGTTCTGACATAACAATATGTCTTATAAAACATACTCTTCATTTTCATAAAAATATAATGTCCTCAGTAACCTGCCTTTATGGGAATTTAGGTTCCATAGTTTTTCAGAAGAAAGACTATATACATACATATATATATATATATATATATGGGTCTACTTCAGAACAATGAAGCCAAACAACACCGAAGACCAAAACACTGAGACCAAAACAACGAAACCCCACAGCACTGAAAACCACGTAAGTATAACACACACAAAAAACATACACAAATACATACACAACTGCCCCAAACTACCAACCACACCACCCTACACTACAAATAGGCAGGGGGCAAGCACCCCTGCACCCCCCACATGGGGGGCTGCACCCACCACACCACCCCTACTTTAATATTCTAACTCCGAGATCACACAGACACACAAGGCAAACTCACACCCACACACTACAGGCCCTCACACACACACACACACACCACAGTCACAACACACACTTGCACACAGCACTACCCCTCACAAGTACACTTACACATGCATACTCACCCACAGTGGAACACCAAAAGCGCTAAATCAAAATCCTGTAATATCGGGATTTTGAATTTCACGCTTTTCGGTGTTCTGCAGTTCCGTTGTTTTGGACTCCTTCAAAACACTTTCAATGTTCTGATCTTTCGGTGTTTTGAAGGAGACCCATATATATATATATATATATATATATATATATATATATATATATATATATGTGTGTGTGTGTGTGTGTATATGTCTATATATGGGATCCATACTGTCCATCAAACGACTGTTTCACTGAAAATGAAATGGCCGAGCACATTTTCGCGAAAGTGCTTTTACCAAAAAGGCACTTTTGCAAAAGTATGCTAAAAAAAGAGAAAAATGTGGGGAAATGGATGTTGGTGAGAACGCGGCACAGTGGGGATAAGGGAATATTCCCTTTTCCCCCACTATAGTGCGATCTCGGAGTGAGAATATAAAAGTAGGGGTGTGGGGGGCGCATGGGGGCTTGTCCTCCTGCGTAAACATGAGTTCTGTTTTTTTTTTTTTAATTTTATTTAATTTTTTTGTACACTTTAGCAAAGGTGCTTTTTCAGTGAAAAGCACTTTGCTAAAGTGCGTTTGGCCATTTTGGTTTTGGTGTTGTGGGAGTTCAGTAGATAGTCCTAGATCCATCTATACATATATAATTTTCTAAGCTTTCAGTCATTTTGAGTATTGAACATTTTGATTTGGAAGCTAATAGGTTTATGTATTTCTTTAAGGAATGGACTGTAATTACAAGGATGGCATCTAACATAGCTGTTTGATCGGGATGATGATAAAAAAGGCAGTTGTATAGCTGCTCCTCATATTGCCCAAAATAATACCAAGATAAAGATATGATAGGGACTGTTGAAATCTGTGTGTTGAATAATATGGAACAAAAAATACAGTTAACATAATTTATGAGAAAAAGTATGTATCAACTGAAAATAGAGTGTGTGTTTAGCATATAGATGTTTCAAAATCTGAACAGCATTATTTTTAATAATGTGATATTAGAGACAAGCAGTTGTAACAAAGCACCAAAATCAAAGATAAATCCAAAGAACAACGACAGTTGAGTATACAAATAAACCTTTATAACGAAACAAAGCTTTCAGGTTAACAAACCCTTTCTCAATGTATGACAACAGGTAGATTAAAAAAATCATGTGACTTGCAGCCATAATCACATGATTCAGATACAAAATATCAATCATAAATAATTAAACTATTCTTATAGACTTTTTATCTTTTCCTGGCCGAAGACTGAAGTAACATCTACTGAACTCAGAACTAGAAAAGAATCCGATGTACGAACTGCTAAGGAAGTGAGTAACACCGGCAAACAGCTACCGGCAAATATTTTGCTAGATTCTTTGGATGAATTTCCTGAAATAGTGACTGTTCCTTTAAAATCACCGCTGAATGATGTACATGACCTTTCAACCGGATTGGGTAGTAATGCAGGAAATAATAACATATCAGCACTTGGTGAGACGGGAACGCAACCATTACAACAAGCCGCAAAGAGCACGTATGCCAATGTGGCTATGGAAGAAGAAGCGGAACGTCCAGCAGAAGCCAAACAGAAAACTCTGACTAATTATTTCACGAAACCATTTCAGCTGCAGAATGCAGAAAGGATAAAAGACAAAGAGAAATTTGCTACAACTAGATCTACATCGAGGGGTAGGACAAAATCGAGAGATGGTCGTCCATTTTTGGATCTAAAACGCAAAAATAACAGCCCACAAAAACAACAGAAAGTAGCCAGAAGGTAAAGGCATACATTATAAACTTGTCATCATATGTTTTGACATCAGAACATATTTCTTTACTAAGTAAAGGGTTGGGTTTTATACCAACCCGTACTGAAGACCTGGTAAAGGTACTGACTGACTTAAAATTATTCATTAGAGCTATAGCTTTGAAGCTAATTTTTAAAAATGGTGAATATGATAACAACTTCTGTAAGAGGCGTAGTACTTTTATGCCATGTTGCCCACCTGTTTTAATAGCGTTTTATAATCAATGTGAATATGATATAAGGCAAGTTTTTGAAAGTAAGAGAAACTATAAATGTTTTAATATTACATATCCAGAATATATGGCATTAAATAATCTTAGAGATAATGCGGATATTATATTGAAACAAGCAGACAAAGGAGGTTCAGTCGTTATTATGGATAAATGTAAATATAACCAAGCCATAATGTTGCTATTGGATGATAGAACAGCTTTTAAATGTATATCTGCCACAGATGTTAAAAAATGCATAAGTTATGTGAGCATGTGTGTATATGAACTTCAATTGTCCAATGATATAACATTAGATCTTTTTCACTTCTTTACAGTGCCTTGCCCAGTAATTCCACAACTGTACGGGATCCCTAAAATACATAAATCTAGGGACAACCCACCGATGAGGCCTATAGTATCTGGCATAGGCTGGATTACAGAACCGATATCTCTATATTTACAAAAGCAACTGCAACCCCTATTAAATAAATGTAGCACAGTATTAAAGGATACATCGGACTTTTTGATAAAATTAAAGAAATGTTATATGAGATTACAAAATTTAAATATTAATATTAGTGATATGTATATGGTGACTATGGATATTAATTCATTGTTCACAGTAATCCCAAATGAATATGGGTTGGAATCTATAAGAAGTTTTCTAACACAATGTTCTAATTATACAACTAGGCATATAGAAAATTTATGTATGTTACTCGAATTAGTGTTGAGAAATAATGTCTTCCTATTTGATGATAACTACTATTTGCAACAAACGGGGGTAGCAATGGGAACACCAGTTGCGAATACGTACGCTAATCTAGTCCTGTATCAATGGGAGAAGGAATGCATAACTGATGGTGAAATATTTTTTAATGATAACATTGTTTTTTATCAAAGGTTTGTAGACGATTGTTTTGTTTTGTGGAAGGGTAACCAAGCTGAGCTTATGGACTTTGTTCAATTTTTGAATGGTTCTACTGATTTTTTGAAGTTTAAGGTGGAGGCATCGATTACAAATATAAACTTCTTAGATGTGACAATAGCTAAACAAGAAAATGATTTGAACACATCTGTGTTTAAAAAGGAAGTAGCGGCAGGTAGATATTTGCATGCAACCAGTATGCATGCATCTCATGTCTTTAAGGGTATAGTTAAAGCACAAATGGCCAGAGTAAGTAGACTCAACTCAAAGCATGAGGTCTTTTTAGAGCAGTTGAATGATACTTATGAAGAATTTAAAAATAGTGGATACCCTGAGGATCTACTGACAAGTACTAAGAATTATATAATATCACATAGGGATGGGGAGTTTAGTTCTATTTTTAATAAGTCCTTTGGAGAACATGATATAATAATGCCTACTAGACAAGTGAGCAAATTAAGATTTTTAACCACATATAATACACAATCTGATACAATTAGAAAAATAATAAGTAAGTACTGGAAGATACTACTAGCACAGGATGATGTTCGTTTGATAGTGGGTGATAAACCCTACTTTAGTTATAGAAACATGCGTACTTTGAAAAGCTTGTTAGGATATAAGGATTTTGTTAAGGCAAAGCCTAATTTTGAGATAAGCAACAAACAGGGTACTTATCCATGCCATAATTGCACTAGTTGTAGTGATATTGTTACAGATGCAACAAGAGGTAGTATTTTTGTACACCCCACATCAGGAAAGGAGTATAATTTTCATGGTTATGCCACTTGTGCCACTAGTAATGTAGTTTACCTTGCAACTTGTCAAACTTGCTCTTCATTTTATGTGGGTAAGACCACTAGAAGACTTAAAGAACGAATAATAGAACATAGATCCAACATAAAACATAATAATGAGAATAATGCATTGTCAAGGCATATACAATCTCTTGGAACTAAACACTGTTTTAAATTTAGAGTAATTGATTGTGTTTTAGCAACAACTAGGGGAGGTGATTTGTCCAATTTTTTGGACCTTAAAGAATATGAGTGGATACTAAGATTTTCTGCTGACACACCCCCTGGTTTGAATGCAGCGTTATCTTTAAAACCTGTTTTAAATAGGATACAACAGACTAAATTAAAATAATTGTTTATTTTATCTTGTAGAATATGTTTTAAGTTTATAAGAATAGTTTAATTATTTATGATTGATATTTTGTATCTGAATCATGTGATTATGGCTGCAAGTCACATGATTATTTTATATGTATATATATGGGCGTGCTTAATATACCTGTTGTCATACATTGAGAAAGGGTTTGTTAACCTGAAAGCTTTGTTTCGTTATAAAGGTTTATTTGTATACTCAACTGTCGTTGTTCTTTGGATATTAGAGACAAGCTCAGGCAGTTTGATGGTCTGTGGAGAATCCATAAATGAAGCAGTTCTCTTTAGTATCCATATTAAAGAAAGTATTTAATGTATTTAAGGTATATTTCACAGAGGATACCACTGCTGTGGAACAGACTCCACATAAAACAAAGGTAGTCCCTGTCCATTTTCAAAAACAACATAAATCTATGGATGGGAAAGAGAAAATGTATCCTAGGGCTGACCCTTATACTACTAATGGGCAGAGGCAACTCCTAAATGCTTTATCCCATGTATGGATTCCCCTCAAATTATCTATGGTATGATTTCAGTTTTTCTTATTAGGGTAATATATAATTATTGACCATGGGATGGGTAAGGCCAATCTATATACAAATGGAATAGGTTATTTTGAGAACAAAAGGGGAATTAACTTGGCTTAAAATGGCCCATAAGGGCAACCTGCCTAGTACTTACCTATGAACCTATGGCTATAGTTGTAAAGTTGCCCCATTTCCATTTTATGTTTTTGGTAAGAAACATATTCTATAAATTAGTCTGTGTGCATCAGGTTCTTTATTTAAGTGATTTTGTGTAGATAAAACAAAGTATTTAGAATAACGGTATACAATTATATCTACATTATGACAACATGGAATGAAAGGCTTGCTGTCACTAAGGACTCTCTACCAAAATCTGGTACATTATTTTATGCTTTCAGTTTTGGTCATATGTAAAGTTAATGTTATAGGGAGGCATTGTAATGATTTAAGTCTGGGGTCACATTGCCCATGCAGTTTGAGTTCTCATATGTAGCAATAATGGAATTAAAAATTCGTAATAAAATGACATTTCAGCATCATAATCAGTTTTCAAATGGCTTATCCTAGAGAGGTCACGAGGCATCTTAGAGAGGTCAAAGAGGCATCAGGCTATGCAGTGTTCAACAGACATATACGTCTCGACCAACAGTCTCCAGCTCATCCTGTGTCATTTCAAGTTGTCTTATTTATTGAGTTATTCCCAGGCTGAGAGATATAATAATTCTAATCTGATTTTGGTCTGCTGTGGGATTTCCTTGGTACCTCCTACCAGTGGCATGTACCTGGTATACATCCCATGGGAGGTGCCAAGGAAGCATCCTCACAAAATGTCCAAACAACCCCAAATGACTCCTCTCCACACAGAGAAGTGGCTGTAATCTGAAGTCCTCCAGGAGTGCTCAGCTCTTAACTCTTTCTTGTAATGTAAAGCCATCTACTAAGAGAAAGAATCTTATTTCTAAGCCATGTATCCATTATCTTATCCTTTTAGTCTCTACCAAAAGCTCATGACCATAGATGATGATGGAGACACAGACTGGCTCATAATTTAGTAGTTTTGCCCTATGACTCCTGTCTTTCTTCACTACCTCGGTCAATGTCTGTAGTACTGTTGCTTCTTTTCCAGCCTTCAGGCCAATCTCCTGATCCTCTGTACGGTCACTTGTGAACAAGGTTCCAAGCTACTTAAAATTCCCCACCAGTTGTAGCTGCGTCCCCAGATCTGAACAGAGCAAGCCACTCTTCTTTGGTAGAAAAGCTTAATCTCTGATTTCGAGATTTGGATTTTCAGCCCAACTACTTTACAGTCGAAATAGTGAATTACTGTAGTGCCTGACAGAAATCACATCCACTTGAGTCTGAGAGGAAACAATCATTTGAAAATAACAACAATGAAATGATCAGCTTCCAAAATGTATACTCTTCAGACATTGGCTGTACCTTGATATCTTATCCTATTTATGAAAAATGGAAACAGGAAGAGAGGCAAGAGACACACTTGCCAGAATTCTATGTCTACCTTGAAAGCATTAAATTTAATGCTGGAAATATGAGCACATAAACAGACTTCTCACTCTTCAAACACAAGAAATGAGTGGCATACATTAGAATCCTTGGGACACCCTAATGTTAATAACATTTCCCATAAGATATTCCAGGGTACAGTTGCATGCCTTTACCAAGACCACAAAAACATATGTAGGCAATATTGGCAAACTACAATGACATAGGCAATATTTGACATATGTAAAGTGGTGGCAATTTTTAGTCATTAGCTTCTTTCAGAATGTAGAATGATTTTCCTCTAAATGATAATTACTGTGTAGGCATTTTTCATTCTAAATGTAGTGCATAATACACCTGCCATAGACAAGCATGTAGCCAAGTGTTTTTGAAATGTACACTGACTTCTAGAATGGGTTCCAGAGTGCAACTCCCCTCCCCCGCCAAAAACATTAAGCCAACCATACATTCCAAAATAGCCATTAATTTATCAAAAAATAAAACAGTGGTATCTGTGCCACTTAGACTGCCTTTGGAAGTTGTAGTATTTTACCCACTGTGTGTGTGTGTGTGTGTGTGTGTGTGTGTGTGTGTGTGTGTGTGTGTGTGTGTGTGTGTGTCTATGTGTGTGTCTGTGTATAGAGGATATAGGTCTTAACCATCTCTACTTTTTTTCCTCATATTTTTGGTTGGTGCATCATAAAATTTGTGGCTTTTTGATAAAGTACTATGGACTTAAATCACTAAATAATGGAAAACATGAGTTTCAGACTTCATACCCTCCAGAAAATCCATGCTAACTCAAAACTTGCTATGTTAGCAACTTTCTAAGTATGTAACACCAATATTTAAAATTAGTTCCTGATTTTGGGTGTTTTAGACATTTTAGAGCTAAGAGTTTGGAAGGCCATGATGCAAGGGTGTAATGTATTGTACTGTAGGGTTCTAAAATAGCAAGCAGAAATACACTTCTAGGCAATTACTTATGTATTTGTTCATTCATTCATTTGATCTCATATATTTGTTCATTTATTTAATTACAAGCAAACTTCATCTGTACGCAATCATGCAATGAGCTGTAATTGATGATCACATCTGCACTGATATATAAATACTTCACCTCACCTCAGGCTTCATGCCCACTGAATGGCGCACAGCTACAGTTATCCCACTCCACAAGGGGGATCCACCTTGGATCCCGGGAACTACCATCCCATCAGTCTGCCAAGCCTGATCTGCAAGGGCATGGAACGCATTATCATGGAACTTACAAACAAAGACATTGGCAACCTTCAAACACTGGACCCCACCCAGTTTGGGTTCGTGAAGGGCCGATCTTGTCTCCTGAATCTGATTGACTTCTTTGAATCAGTCTCCAGAGCCGTGGACGAGGGAAAGGCGGTCCACACAGTCTATCTGGACCTCGCCAAGGCCTTTGACACCATCCCCCACTCTGGAATCATGGATAAACTTACTAAGCTGGGCATAAATCCCTACTTCACTCGATGGGTTGCCAACAGTCTTACTGACAGAACCCAGACTGTAAAACTAGCAGACTCCAAATTCAGCTCCAGACAAGTGAAAAGTGGAGTACCTCAGGGTTCAGTCCTGGGACCGCTCTTGCTGGCATCTACTTCTCTGAAGTACAGGCCAACACTAAGGGACTCTGGCTAACAAAGTTCGCAGATGACTGCAAACAGGGAGCCATTATTGAATCCCCAAATTATGTGGATATTCTGCAAAAGGGCCTTACAGAAACAGATGCTTGGTGCCAGAACCATGGGCTCAAGCTTAATGCCAAGAAATGTATAGTTATCCCCTTTGGGAAAAACTATGTACCCATGAATTACCACATAGGTGGCAGAACACTAAACACCAAAAGTGTGATGAGAGACTTAGGGACACAGGTGGACAGCGGTCTTACCTTCGATAACCACATTGCCACAACAGTCAGGAAATCCTTCTATGTGGCACACCTGATCACTAAGGGATTTTCATCCAGAAAAAAGGAGGTCATTGCCCCACTGTACTTATCCCTCATTAGACCCATTATAGAGTATAACACCCTGTTTGGTATGTACCTCACAAGACATCTGCAACAGCTGGAATGGCCACAGAAATACCTCACTAAAAGAATCACATGCCTAAAGCAGATGCCCTATGCTGACCGTCTAAAAAAAACTCCAGCTATACTCTCTGGCATGTTGTCTTCTCAGAGGTGATCTCTGCTTAATATACAAGGCCATGTCAAATCCTGAGCTGTTGGACATGCTCCACTTAAAGAAATCCTAATCCCTCAGAGCCACATGCTCCAGGGATCTAAACCTTGTCATCACAAAGATCAAAACATGCTGGAGGGTTAGGTTCCTGACCCAGAGACTCCCCATACTCGAATAGACTGCCTATACATGTCAAGCAGAGTGCCTCCTTGGCCCTCTTCAAAAGGAACCTTGACGATTGGATGGGAGATAGGAAATTCACCCCGAGGATCATGTCAGTCACCCTGCTAGACAGCGGTTCAGGGAAGTAAATATTGTGGGAAGAAATATCCAGGGAATTGTTATGGCTAGGCTCGTATACACCCTAGGGCCGATAGCCTAGTACCAACCTATGAACCTGTGAACCTACTTCTTTCCTGCATTCCAGAGTAGTTATGGTGTATTGGAAGGAAATGATTGTAGTAAACTGGGCATCACCATACGAGCCATCTCCTTTAGGTATAATCATTGGTTTTCTTGTTTTGTTGACTGTTGACAGTGTGTTTATTGAATATTTGTCTGTGAATGAACTGGATATCATGAAGTCTGCATGTTCAATGTCAATATTTTTATTATGAATGCATTTTTAATTTAGCTTGATTTTTGCTGGCATGTAGCTGTGAAATGCACTGTGTTTGGAACACAGAAGCTTGTTTAGCACTTACTGCAGAAGAGTAAGACCATGAGCTGTTAATGAGCTGCTTCCTATGGTGCAGGATTTGATTTTAGTCCTCTGTTGAATCAAGGTTGGCATAAACACTTTAATAAAATTGAAGCGCTTTTCGTCTACTATAGTTAGTAGACTTCCTCAGAACATTACACACAAACAATGTTAACACTCTTTAAATACCCTCTAAGGTGTCAGCTGGTGCTAATTAAAGCAAGTTCATCCCCAAATAATTAAGCAATAAACAAAATCCAATAAAATCCATACAAAATAATAATGTATAAATACACTAGATACATAGTTAAAAAATTGCTTAATGAGATAAAATATCTCATAACACAACATATATAACGAACCCTCTTTTTTAAAAAAAAACCACTAATAAAATGTGCGACAATTTAAAGTAAGTTTAAAATGTTACCTTCATATTGTATGGTATTGTCTAACTACTTCATTTTAACATCTCAGATTCCTAAGTTTTAAAAGGCAATTAATTGAACATAAATCATTAAGCCCTGGAAATGCATAAGAATGCAATCTTATCTGCCACATTAGTTCCTTTTCTTCTAACATTAAGTTAAGGGGAACACTTTGCCCATTATTTAGTACTTGGTCAATTACTATGAACCTAAAGTGATGTTCTTTGTGAAGTGACACATGTTTCGCTAACGCATTCTCTAGTTTCCCTTTCTTTATAGCATATAGATGTTCATATATTCTGTCCTGCAATCTGCGTTCGGTCTTCCCAACGTAGAATGCAGGACATTGTTAACATATAGCTAAGTACACCACCATACGAGAATTGCAATTAGTTCTGTATTTCAAAAAGTAAGTTCTTTCAGCTATAGTAAATTTATTTGTCTCCAAAATAGTGCTACATCTATTGCAATTTTGACATTTAAAAGTACCAGGTGTTTTAACAAACCTAGCAACAGTTTTTTCAAGTAACTTTTCAAGTTATTACCTTTCCTAAAAGTAATTTCTGGTCTTGACCCTAATTTGTTATACATCAGGGTCCGTTTAAATATCTCCCAGTTTTTCCGAATAAGGTCCACTATCATGTAACTGTCAATGTTAAATGTCAAAATAAGCCTAGGGTAAGTATCTCTAATACCAGATTCCTTATCAGATGTCTCATTGTTCGGAGACTCCAATAATAGAGTATTAGAGTTGTCCCCTTCATCAGTTCCAGGTGTTAACTCAGTTTTATTGAGTAAAGGTTTAAACAGCCCTGTGTTTCTTTTAACAGATACTTCCTCTATTAATGAATCAATCAAAAGTGGTGGGTACCCCCTCAGTGTAAACATAGATTTCAAGTGTTCACATTCATCCCTGAAATCTGCATCCAAACTAACAATTCGGGCAGCTCTCACAAGTTGCCCTTTCACGACAGATCTCTTCTGGAAATTGGGGTGACAACTTGTGTAATGCAATAGTGAGTTAGAATATGTAACTTTTCTGTGTATAGTAGAAACAAAAGCCATCAATTCAGTGTTCTTCACTAACCAAACATCCAAATAAGCTATTGCCATACTACTAAAAGAAAATGTGAATTCTAGGAAGTTTGTCGTAGAATTTAATGTTTGCACAACTTCCTCACCAAGTAGTACATCGCCTTCAAGTAATATAAAAATGTCATCTAAATATCTCGTATAGAAGCGAATTTTGTTCATTAATTCACTATTTTTAAACACATATTCACCCTCCCAAAATGCCATCACCATGTTAGCCACACTTGCTCCACATGGGGAGCCCATGGCTATTCCTACTTTCTGCAAATAAAAGTTATCTCCTAATGTAAAAAAATTATTGTACAAAATTATTTCCAGCAGCTCAATAGTCAAAGAAATTTCCATAAGAGGGGCATTCTTCTTTTTAAGCATAGCTGCTACCCAATCAGTAGCTATGGTGTGGGGTATACAGGTATATAAATCTTTGACGTCCACCGTTAAAAAGTTACAGTTAATGTCAAAGTTTAAGGTGTTAATTTTCTCCAAAAATGACCAAGAGTCTTTACAAATTTGTACTTCATCCACAAGATATTTTTTAAGAATAGAATCTACTACCTTCAAAACATGCGTTGGTGACCCCCGACTATCCACTAGGGGGAGCATAGGTGGATTGGTTACATTTTTGTGGATTTTGGGTATACCAAAAATTTTAGGGTACCTAGGGTAAGAGATCAACATATATTGGTATTGTTCCTCATGTAATCTGCCTTCAATGTACATGTCCTCAATACAGCTTTTAATACTAGAGTATGCTTTATTTGTTTCAGATTTTGAACTTAACTGGTATGATGAATTGTCAATCAAAGAGCTCATCCTGTTTATATAATCAATCTGATCAAAAATCACAGCTCCCCCTCCTTTGTCCAGTTTACATACAGGTAAGTTGTGAATACGAACAAATTCTATCAAGTCACACTCTTTATTTTGATTAAGCACTTGACTAGGATGTTTCGCATTGTATCTTAAATCAAGTTCACACATTGTCTCAAAGAGATGGATGAGAGGGTGTAAGGGGGGGTTAAACACACTAGGTACCCAAAAGGGGTTTTTGTTGATGTTGTTCCCTTCATATCCTCCCATCATCAAGTTGAAATTTAATTTTCTAGAAAAAAGTTTAATATCAATCGCTGTATTCACTAAATCCATCTTATTCTTAGGGACATATGTGTATCCTTTAGCTAGTAATTCAATAAGGTCATCAGGCAGAGTCACAGATGAAAAGTTGTAAATTTTGAAATCACCCGTACCATTCAAAATGATATAGGGCTCCTTCATTGCTAAATCTTGATCATCAACATTAGCCATATTTAACATCATAGTAGCATCCAAGTCATAGTTGAAACTCTCTTCAACATTACTGTTATCTACATCATAGTCAGAACCCTTGTGCTCTAAGTTACTAAAAGCAACAGCACTCACAACAGTGTCAAGTCCTATATCTTCAAGTCCATTCACTTGTATTACATGAGTCAGTGGTTGTTGTTTAGTTAATGTGTACTCATTAACAGACAAAGAAACTGTCTCTGTCAAAACACTGAGTGGGCTTGCAGTCAGTCTCGGAACAATGGGTTCAGCTTCACAGTTCACAATATTTTTGGCCCCCTCATTTTGTTGTAATATACTCTGTTTTTTTGTTTCGGTATAGCTCCCTGTTGATAACCCTCGTAAAAAACCAGGTTGTAGTTATTGGAGTTTGCCTGCTGTCCATTAGATACTTTCGGCCTATTAGAATTGTTGCGATTCTGCAAGCGTTCACTTCTTCTTACCACAGGTGCACCAATATTAGTGGGCTCAGAGTTAGACACACCAACATGATTCTGTACCCTTACATTAGGTAAAATTGGGCCAGTATCTTTTTGTCCCACCAATAACTGGTCATCGCTAATAAGTAGTGGATGGTGCCACGCTTGTGAAACAGGGGGCTGTGGATAAGCAGTTCCATTTTCATAAGCCAAACAATCTCTTTCGAGTTTCTTAACTTTGTTTAGCCTAAGTTTCCCCAAGTGTTGATTTCAGCCCCATTCCGTTCAAATAACTGGAGCAACTCTTTGTGAAAGTCTGAATTGTTCACCAACCCCGTAGGGTATTGATAGTGCCTCAAATTGTTAGTTTGGATGCAGATTTCAGGGATGAATGTGAACACTTGAAATCTATGTTTACACTGAGGGGGTACCCACCACTTTTGATTGATTCATTAATAGAGGAAGTATCTGTTAAAAGAAACACAGGGCTGTTTAAACCTTTACTCAATAAAACTGAGTTAACACCTGGAACTGATGAAGGGGACAACTCTAATACTCTATTATTGGAGTCTCCGAACAATGAGACATCTGATAAGGAACCTGGTATTAGAGATACTTACCCTAGGCTTATTTTGACATTTAACATTGACAGTTACATGATAGTGGACCTTATTCGGAAAAACTGGGAGATATTTAAACGGACCCCCTGATGTATAACAAATTAGGGTCAAGACCAGAAATTACTTTTAGGAAAGGTAATAACTTGAAAAAGTTACTTGAAAAACCTGTTGCTAGATTTGTTAAAACACCTGGTACTTTTAAATGTCAAAATTGCAATAGATGTAGCACTATTTTGGAGACAAATAAATTTACTATAGCTGAAAGAACTTACTTTTTGAAATACAGAACTAATTGCAATTCTCGTATGGTGGTGTACTTAGCTATATGCCAACAATGTCCTGCATTCTACATTGGGAAGACCGAACGCAGATTGCAGGACAGAATATATGAACATCTATATGCTATAAAGAAAGGGAAACTAGAGAATGCGTTAGCGAAACATGTGTCACTTCACAAAGAACATCACTTTAGGTTCATAGTAATTGACCAAGTACTAAATAATGGGCAAAGTGTTCCCCTTAACTTAATGTTAGAAGAAAAGGAACTAATGTGGCAGATAAGATTGCATTCTTATGCATTTCCAGGGCTTAATGATTTATGTTCAATTAATTGCCTTTTAAAACTTAGGAATCTGAGACGTTAAAATTAAGTAGTTAGACAATACCATACAATATGAAGGTAACATTTTAAACTTACTTTAAATTGTCGCACATTTTATTAGTGTTTTTTTTAAAAAAGAGGGTTCGTTATATATGTTGTGTTATGAAATATTTTATCTCATTAAGCAATTTTTTTTAACTATGTATCTAGTGTATTTATACATTATTATTTTGTATGGATTTTATTGGATTTTGTTTATTGCTTAATTATTTGGGGATGAACTTGCTTTAATTAGCACCAGCTGACACCTTAGAGGGTATTTAAAGAGTGTTAACATTGTTTGTTTGTAATGTTCTGAGGAAGTCTACTAACTATAGTAGGCGCTTCAATTTTATTAAAGTGTTTATGCCAACCTTGATTCAACAGAGGACTTTTATTCGTGACAACTAATTTGGTGCGTTCTACAATTTGTGACTTGGTGTGCCTTTTCGTATTTTATCAGTTTTCTGTTTCTTTTGTGGAATAAGTGTTATGGCGTCACGCACACTGAGGAGCGAAGGTAGTTTTTCACCTGAATCAACTCCTATCATTTTGAGGGGCTGCGATAGTGCTGCCGTAGCAGCACCAGCTGGAATCACTGAAGGTTCGGCGAACAACACTCTGTTTGATTCTTTACTTATGCGCTAGGCTTGATAAAATTGATTCACAGCAACAGGAAATGAAAAACCTGTTTGCTGTGTTTAACGAACCCTCTTCGCCAGTTCAATCTACAAATCTGATGCCACAGTCAGAAGGAATACCTGATAACCTACATGGCAGTAACGGAACAGCACTTCACCATGTTCCGAATACACCGGTTGAGACTGGGACAACTTCCGGGAATGGAGCTGGTAGAATAAATGGAGCTACAACTCGAGAAGAGGTAGAACTGCCAGATGGGGTAAATGTAAACATGGGAAATGTAAATACTGTGACCGGAATAAACCGTTGGTTATCTGAAAACTTTTCCTTTCAACGGCACGATACAAACGTGAACAATAGGGACGCAAACAACTTCGGCAGCTACACAGAGGTAAACTCTCAACCCGACATAGTGTTTAAACTTCAAAAATTTGACAAACTTTTAGTAAAAGCTAAAAAACTACAATTAGAAATTAATTATTTCAATGAATGCTTAGCGTGCAATGTTATCCCCAAAGGGCTGAGGCACTATCAATACCCTACGGGGTTGGTGAACAATTCAGACTTTCACAAAGAGTTGCTCCAGTTACTTGAACGGAATGGGGCTGAGCTATTAAAACTAATGGTTAAACATTATACTGGGTGGTTGAGCGAGCTGAACAAGGAAATTGTGGTATTGGATTCAACTATTAAAATCAATACTGAGTTTGAAAGGTACAAATTTGAATATGAGTGCTGTTTCAACAGTGTTAATCAATACTTGGGGAAACTTAGGCTAAACAAAGTTAAGAAACTCGAAAGAGATTGTTTGGCTTATGAAAATGGAACTGCTTATCCACAGCCCCCTGTTTCACAAGCGTGGCACCATCCACTACTTATTAGCGATGACCAGTTATTGGTGGGACAAAAAGATACTGGCCCAATTTTACCTAATGTAAGGGTACAGAATCATGTTGGTGTGTCTAACTCTGAGCCCACTAATATTGGTGCACCTGTGGTAAGAAGAAGTGAACGCTTGCAGAATCGCAACAATTCTAATAGGGCGAAAGTATCTAATGGACAGCAGGCAAACTCCAATAACTACAACCCGGTTTTTTACGAGGGTTATCAACAGGGGGCTATACCGAAACAAAAAAACAGAGTATATTACAACAAAATGAGGGGGCCAAAAATAATGTGAACTGTGAAGCTGAACCCATTATTCCGAGACTGACTGCAAGCCCACTCAGTGTTTTGACAGAGACAGTTTCTTTGTCTGTTAATGAGTACACATTAACTAAACAACAACCACTGACTCATGTAATACAAGTGAATGGACTTGAAGATATAGGACTTGACACTGTTGTGAGTGCTGTTGCTTTTAGTAACTTAGAACACAAGGGTTCTGACTATGATGTAGATAACAGTAATGTTGAAGAGAGTTTCAACTATGACTTGGATGCTACTATGATGTTAAATATGGCTAATGTTGATGATCAAGATTTAGCAATGAAGGAGCCCGATATCATTTTGAATGGTACGGGTGACTTCAAAATTTACAACTTTTCATCTGTGACTCTGCCTGATGACCTTATTGAATTACTAGCTAAAGGATACACATATGTCCCTAAGAATAAGATGGATTTAGTGAATACAGCGATTGATATTAAACTTTTTTCTAGAAAATTAAATTTCAACTTGATGATGGGAGGATATGAAGGGAACAACATCAACAAAAACCCCTTTTGGGTACCTAGTGTGTTTAACCCCCCCTTACACCCTCTCATCCATCTCTTTGAGACAATGTGTGAACTTGATTTAAGATACAATGCGAAACATCCTAGTTAAGTGCTTAATCAAAATAAAGAGTGTGACTTGATAGAATTTGTTTGTATTCACAACTTACGTGTATGTAAACTGGACAAAGGAGGGGGAGCTGTGATTTTTGATCAGATCGATTATATAAACAGGATGAGCTCTTTGATTGACAATTCATCATACCAGTTAAGTTCAAGATCTGAAACAAATAAAGCATACTCTAGTATTAAAAGCTGTATTGAGGACATGTACATTGAAGGCAGATTACATGAGGAACAATACCAATATATGTTGATCTCTTACCCTAGGTACCCTAAAATTTTTGGTATACCCAAAATCCACAAAAATGTAACCAATCCACCTATGCGCCCCCTAGTGGATAGTCGGGGGTCACCAACATACACTTGTGCGAAGGTAGTAGATTCTATTCTTAAAAAATATCTTGTGGATGAAGTACAAATTTGTAAAGACTCTTGGTCATTTTTGGAGAAAATTAACACCTTAAACTTTGACATTAACTGTAACTTTTTAACGGTGGACGTCAAAGATTTATATACCTGTATACCCCACACCATAGCTACTGATTGGGTAGCAGCTATGCTTAAAAAGAAGAATGCCCCTCTTATGGAAATTTCTTTGACTATTGAGCTGCTGGAAATAATTTTGTACAATAATTTTTTTACATTAGGAGATAACTTTTATTTGCAGAAAGTAGGAATAGCCATGGGCTCTCCATGTGGAGCAAGTGTGGCTAACATGGTGATGGCATTTTGGGAGGGTGAATATGTGTTTAAAAATAGTGAATTAATGAACAAAATTTGCTTCTATACGAGATATTTAGATGACATTTTTATATTACTTGAAGGCGATGTACTACTTGGAGAGGAAGTTGTGCAAACATTAAATTCTACGACAAACTTCCTAGAATTCACATTTTCTTTTAGTAGTATGGCAATAGCTTATTTGGATGTTTGGTTAGTGAAGAACACTGAATTGATGGCTTTTGTTTCTACTATACACAGAAAAGTTACATATTCTAACTCACTATTGCATTACACAAGTTGTCACCCCAATTTCCAGAAGAGATCTGTCGTGAAAGGGCAACTTGTGAGAGCTGCCCGAATTGTTAGTTTGGATGCAGATTTCAGGGATGAATGTGAACATTTGAAATCTATGTTTACACTGAGGGGGTACCCACCACTTTTGATTGATTCATTAATAGAGGAAGTATCTGTTAAAAGAAACACAGGGCTGTTTAAACCTTTACTCAATAAAACTGAGTTAACACCTGGAACTGATGAAGGGGACAACTCTAATACTCTATTATTGGAGTCTCCGAACAATGAGACATCTGATAAGGAACCTGGTATTAGAGATACTTACCCTAGGCTTATTTTGACATTTAACATTGACAGTTACATGATAGTGGACCTTATTCGGAAAAACTGGGAGATATTTAAAACGGACCCCCTGATGTATAACAAATTAGGGTCAAGACCAGAAATTACTTTTAGGAAAGGTAATAACTTGAAAAAGTTACTTGAAAAACCTGTTGCTAGGTTTGTTAAAACACCTGGTACTTTTAAATGTCAAAATTGCAATAGATGTAGCACTATTTTGGAGACAAATAAATTTACTATAGCTGAAAGAACTTACTTTTTGAAATACAGAACTAATTGCAATTCTCGTATGGTGGTGTACTTAGCTATATGCCAACAATGTCCTGCATTCTACGTTGGGAAGACCGAACGCAGATTGCAGGACAGAATATATGAACATCTATATGCTATAAAGAAAGGGAAACTAGAGAATGCATTAGCGAAACGTGTGTCACTTCACAAAGAACATCACTTTAGGTTCATAGTAATTGACCAAGTACTAAATAATGGGCAAAGTGTTCCCCTTAACTTAATGTTAGAAGAAAAGGAACTATGCGGCAGATAAGATTGCATTCTTATGCATTTCCAGGGCTTAATGATTTATGTTCAATTAATTGCCTTTTAAAACTTAGGAATCTGAAACGTTAAAATTAAGTAGTTAGACAATACCATACAATATGAAGGTAACATTTTAAACTTACTTTAAATTGTCGCACATTTTATTAGTGTTTTTTTTAAAAAAGAGGGTTCGTTATATATGTTGTGTTATGAGATATTTTATCTCATTAAGCAATTTTTTTAACTATGTATCTAGTGTATTTATACATTATTATTTTGTATGGATTTTATTGGATTTTGTTTATTGCTTAATTATTTGGGGATGAACTTGCTTTAATTAGCACCAGCTGACACCTTAGAGGGTATTTAAAGAGTGTTAACATTGTTTGTTTGTAATGTTCTGAGGAAGTCTACTAACTATAGTAGACGAAAAGCGCTTCAATTTTATTAAAGTGTTTATGCCAACCTTGATTCAACAGAGGACTTTTATTCGTGACAACTAATTTGGTGCGTTCTACAATTTGTGACTTGGTGTGCCTTTTCGTATTTTATCAGTTTTCTGTTTCTTTTGCAGGATTTGATTTTCTCAGCCATTGTTTGTCTTCAATGTGTACAAGTCTCTTCACCAAACAGTGCTCCAAGGCTATTCATGAAAAGAGGCACTTGCATCCAGTGGACTGTCCCAGATTGTTTTCAAATACATTATACATTTGTCTTTTGAATTCTTACACCTTTTACATAGCCTTAGAGCTTCACGACATGCTATTTGATTATGAATTCCAGCATATCTCTTATATTTTAATGGATTGTCTGATGCATATTTAATGCATTTGAGTGTCAAAAGAAGAGAGGTTATGTGTTGCTCATGCTGTCTGTTTTTAATGAAATAATTGTTTCCTTTGTTTAGCAAAAGGTTGTCGACCTTTTTGCTATTACATTTGAAATAAAAGTTTTAAATTAAATTCAAATCAATGTGATCAGTGGTAAGCAAAGAAGAAAATGGTGCACATGTTGATATATTTGAAGAGTTCTTTTATAGTAATTTAGCAGTGCTTTTATGGCAATTGTGGAGAGACAGATAAGTCATGGGATACTGGTATGGCTGGGGTCTCGAGTCTTTTACCCTGTCGAGGGCCCTATTTGACAATGATCTGGCTATACTCTCTACATGAGTAGAAGGCTTTTAGGCTACTGTACATCACGCTGACCCTAAACCCAGTAAATATAATGTGTAGGAATGTGGAAACATGTAAACCTTTCTTTTGCATCAAAACATGTTTACCTTCTACTGTGTAAATCCTTAAAATGTTTCAAACCTCATGTGGTGAAGATGCTTATAATAGAATATTTCCCTCCTTTCATTTCTCCTACTTTCTCCTTGTCTGTAAGTGTCAATAGAAAGACACAAGTAAATCTTACATAAACAGATACACAATTAAAACTTATAAGAATGTGAGAACATAACATATTTTGTGGTAGCAACAGTACAGTTGGTTGTATGTGTTTAAGTAAAAATATAGTCCAACATACATCAAACACATTATTCAGAATGGAAAGCATAAAACACAAGATGACACATGGCACTTCACTCACAACAAAGCTACACATTCATTAAGAGGTCTCTATAGTAGCCATTCAAACCTTGAGTCAAGATCAGAGCATAAGTTAAAATGACAGCTTCAAGATGGATATTATCAGTTTGCAGTGAAAATGTAGACAGTATTACAATTCCTCTTCAGAATGGCTACCATATTTCCTTTGACATGCAGTCACCTGTCCATCTTATTAAAACATAAACTTAATATACATTGTTCATTGATTCTTATTTTCAGGAAGCCATTGTCTGCTTAAATTCATCACTGCAATCTCTTCCAGAATAAAGATGATGGAGGTAAACTGAATTCTGCAGGCATATTCTCTCTGCCACAAACTGAAAGTTAATGCAGGGTACAGGATATAATTAAAGTTTAATCCCACCAAGAAACTGTTATATATCTGTTTTAAATGAAGCATAATGTGCTTTCCAGCCAGATGAGGCTCCATGTAACTTTTCTTAAATCTCTTGCTTTCGAGCATATTTACAAACTTATATAATTAAATGCATTCACCCCCCATCCCACACTGGTGGTCCATGCCATAGTCAATTCACTAAAAACATGGTGAGTACCAAGGTAACTTTGCAACTAAACAAGCATTGTAGTAAACCCATTCTAGTAAAACACAGAGGTGCATGAATTGCAGAAACTAATATCCAAATTGCATTTGTGGTATGTAAGTTGAGATGAATGGACAACCCAAAATGGATGTGAGCTTTACTTTTTGTAGTTTTGCTTCATATTCTGTCAACTGGTAAAGCAGGTCAACACATATGGCTGGTTCTTAAGATAAGCGATATTACAAGAACCTGTACTCTTTTGCTTTCTCTGAAGTCTTCATTCTACATTTGTTTTGAATGAAACAAAACTGATTATAAGTTTGTAAATATGCACTTTGCCTATTCTGCTGACCTGTTGCGAACATTGCCTATTCTGCTGACCTGTTGAGAATGCACCAAACATGCGTGTGTAAATGCCGGGCCATCAGTCTAACCCCCCCCACCACCACTTACCTACTAAGTCTTCCAGTAAAACAGCTCTGCAAAAAGAAAAATTCCTGTGGATAAGATACCAGCGAAGTTTTTAGCAAGGTCATTATAAAATTACTTGTATCTGTAAGCACAGCAACAGAAACAGCAGTGGGAAAGTGCTTCCTTAGCTCAGTCCCCTTCCATTTTTTAGTTTCTAGCCTTATAATACTGTAGTCACTTAACAGACTCCTGCTTAACAACTTTCGCAGTGTGTTTTCAGAACTCAGACCTCCCTTCCTTATTACTGCTCTTTGTGTAGCTCTTGTGTTTTTCCTTTGCCCTATCTCCCTACACACTCTACAGCCCAAAATTACTGATTGTTTCTCGAGCTCACTCACCTACACTGTGCAGTGCCCATCTGGTGTATGTCATTTGCTGCTGCTACCTGTGAGTCTCTTCATCCCTCCCCCACCAATTGTGTACCACCCGAGGTTTTTAAACCCCTGCAAAAAAAGGAGCCAGATCAGAAACACTTTCCCTATTCTGGTGACCTGTTGCAAATGCACCAAACTGTAAGTTTGTTGTTATTTTACTTATTTTTTTTTGCTGTTTTACATGTTATTACTGTAAGCATATAAAGGATATACATTTTACTGCTGTGTAGTCTACTGCTATGTTTCTATTTGTTGGAATCCTATCTGTGCTATCTATGTTTACTTAACAACTCTTGTCTTGCTTGTTTATAATTATTTATGGCTGCCACTGACTGCATAGTTAACTGTATACTATATTTTAGTCAACACTGTTAGAAAAAGGGTGCGTTTTAGGCTGCTACAGGCTGGTAGGTCGCATCACGACATCAGTTCCCTTTTGGCAGGGGCCTTCCGCTAGCCAGTAATCTAACTTTGTTCGCCTTCTCTGATGTTAAAAAAGACGGGATAATCTGTCCTTTTACCTTTTTTAATAACCTTTGGGGCATATGCTTTCTGTGCAGTCCCATTGACTATATTATGGCCAACAGCACCATCTAATGGTTGAAACAATTTAAAGCCAAGTCTTCCGCCTGTGCTGAAATTGTTTAAAAATGTTACAACTTCATCAAAAATATGTCTGATAAGAATATGTAACTGAAAATTGTGCTACTTTCTGTAAATAATATTTTCAAACCTTGCATTGTCCTGCTTTTTGACTAACCCTTACTGGACTTGTGGCTTTATTTGTGCTAAAATACTTCCTACTGATTGACCTTGCTCAAATATCTCTTTTACCTTTGTTTTCTACCTGCAGTGTGTGTGTAAATGCCATGCCATCATTCTAACACCCCCCCCCACTTACCTACTAAGTCTCCCAGTGTAACAGCTCTGCAAGAAGCAAAATTCCTGTGGATAAGCTACAAGCAAAGTTTTCAGCAAGGTCATTATAAAATTACTTATATCTGTAAGCATAGCAACAGAAATGGCAGTGGGCAAGTGTTTCCTTAGCACAGTCCCCTTCCATTTTTTAGTCACTAGCCTTTTAATCTTGTAGTCACTTAACAGTCCTCTGCTTAAAAACTTTCGCAGTGTGTTTTCAGAACTCAGACCTCCCTTCCTTATTAATGCTCTTTGTGTAGCTCTTGTGTTTTTCCTTTGCCCTATCTGCCTACACACTCTTCAGCCAAAAATTGCTGATTGTTTCTCGAGCTCACTCACCTACACCATGCGGTGCAGCCCCGCTCCATTCATCCTCACTACTGCTCGGGATACCTTGCTCCCCTACCCTACTCCCATTCCCACCCACCCCATTTCAATTTCCTTTATGCCATCCACTCCCTCCCTTTACTTTCCCAATCAGCCAATAACAAACAACTTCCTCCCACATTCTTACTTTACATCACTTCCTTCTCTATCATCCACTCACAAACAAGTTCCTGCCTAAATAGACATTCTGAACTTGAACCCCCGAGAATACTATGCCCCATCTAAAATCCCACTTCACCTATCCAAATATGCATCATCTTATCATTACCACCCCACTCCTCCTTCTCCTCTCTGCCTTCACCTCTTATCACATACAACTTTACTACCCACTTTCATGCTGTCCTACCTCCAACAACTATGAAACCCTTTCAACAACATCCTTCTTTAATATCTCCCCTGCCCTTTCACCCTATCCACCCCCTGTCTTCTTAAACTGCCTAGACCTCAAATCCCCCCACTCAAACCTAGACCCAAGTTACACAAATTGCTTCATTATAGAACTTTACTCTCTATCCCCAACAGCAACTTACTTATATCTGGGGACATCCATCCCAACCCTGGCCACTCTCCCGCTCAAAATAATCATACATCCACTCCCTCCCCAAATACCCCTAACCAGACTCATACAATAAGCTCATGCTTACCCAAGCACATGACAATGTACTCACTAAATATTCAAAGCCTAAGTAAAAAATCCCTGAGTTCCATTCTTGGATAGCCCATACAAATCCTCACATCCTCTCCCTAACTGAAACCTGGCTTAAGCCACATATCACCAATACTGAAATTCTCCTACCAGGCTATAATATCTATTGGTCTGACAGAATTCCAAGAAAAGGGGGTGGTGTAGTCATTCTCCACTCTAATACCCTTAACCTATCACCTATTCCCACACCCATCCCTAACTTTCACCCAGCAGAACTTATCATCCTTAATTGTCACCTTAATGCTCACAAGAAATTGGCCTTTGCTTCCATCTACATCCCTATTGGGAATAATTTGTCCACCTTAGAAAATATTCTTAACTGGTTTTCCCACAATATACCCTATGAAACCATAATTTTGAGAGATGTTAACTTAGATTGGTCAAAACTTAAAACTGACTCTCCACAACTGAGTATCAACCTACATGGTTTCCATCAACTGATATCTACCCCTACCCATCTCCATATAAACTCATCTTCCAGCTCCATTTTAGACTGGATACTCACCAACTCCCCCCACCACTAACATAACCCCACAACCTTACCTGACTACCTTAGGGACCACTATCCCACCTCTGTTCTTAGATACACCACCCACCCTCCAAAATCACACCTTTACAGGGACTGTTACAAACTCTTAAACTTTAATGTAACCCAGTTCAACTCCAGTCTTTCCAGCATAGGCTGGTGTATCCTTAAACAAATACCTCTTGATGCAGTAACCATGTTCAATAGCATCTTCCTGAATACCCTTAACTACCTTGCTCCCCCTAGGAAGATCAGAATAAAATCCAATCATTGCCCAAGAGAAATCAAGTCCCTTATGCACAAGAGAGATAGTACTTGGAAAGCCTGGACTAAAACTAAGGAACTTCCTCTACTCCACAAATATAGGCATCTTAGGAATCTGACAAAAAACAAACAAATAATGACAAAAGGTCCTTCTATAATTCTGCACAGCTCAACAGCAAATCTAACCCTTGGAAATTTTGGTCAGCTCTAAACAGAATTCTTTCTCCTGGTTGCCCCTCAACTCTCTGCCCTTACCCTGACACATCACCGCCCTTACCCTGACACATCACCGCCTTTACCCTGACACATCACTGCTGGAAGCAGCTACACTCCTTAATAAGCACTTCACAGACTCCATCCAAAAACTCTTACCTACAAACTCTAACACTACTCTGCCTAATCCTCCCAACCCCCCTAGTAATAGTCCATTCTTCGTACATTCAGTCCCTACCTCCTACATCTCTTCTTCAAAAGCTTAAGCCATGCTCTCCCTCCACTGACAACCTAGCTCCTACCTTCCTCAAAATTGCTGATGATTCTATTGTCTATCCTGTATCTATCCTAATCAGTAGATCTATTCAGGAATCCACTGTCCCTACCCTATGGAAATCCTTCTTCACCATTCCCCTGCATAAAGGTGGAAACTCTACAGACCCTTCTAACTATCTCCCCATAGCCATCCTATCTCCTCCTCTCTAAGATTCTGGAAAAATGCATTCACTCAACCATCTCCTCCAGAACAACCTTCTCACTCCCATTCAACATGGTTTCTGTCCTAACCCAAAAATACTATAGGCAAACTCTTATATAAATACTCCATTGCACAAGCTTGGAACAAACTCCCTGTAGATATATGTTCTATCATCCACCCAGCACACCTTAAAGCAAAACTAAAATTTCACTTACTTAACTCCAAACTTTGTCATTGTCAGGCCCCAACTTAAGCACCCCACTGGATAACTTTCTTCCTACCTCCTCTCTCACATAAGTACTCCATTATTATTGGATACATACTAATGTTTATTAACTTATTCTGTTGGTCAAAACTCTGCTTGTACATATGTAAATCAAATTATATATATATATATATATATATATATATATATATATATATATATATATATGTTTCTACCTGACATAACCGACACTGCAAAACACCGACAATGCAAACATCGACACCACATAATCGACAAACCATAAACACGAAACCTCACATGCCCGATAATCAAATAACCGACGGTCCACAAACACGAAACCTCATACGCTGCACACACCACAATAACAACAATCAACTAACAAAACACATCCCCTGTCCAAAAACCACACACACAACACAAGCACACCAAAATCCTCACAAACCCACACTAAACCTCACATACACAACTATCTACAACCCTAACCCAAACCCTTACCCTAAGGTCCGTCACTATCGCACACTCAGCTAACCCGCGCCCTAACCCTAACTCACTTAACCCACCCCTAACCCAAAAAATTCTACTACCGCACACTTACCTAACACGGACCCTAACCCTAACTCACTTAACCCGCCCCTAACCCAAACACTATCACTACTGCACACTTACCTAACCCACGCACTGACCCTAAATCACTTAACCCACCCCTATCCCCACAGACCATCAATATCCACACTTACCTCGCACCTAACGTCCGTCACCACCATACTTACACAGCCTTTTTCCAAGTCGGTATCCTCGGCCAGTGTTTTGATCCGAGCCCAGAAGTAGGTCTTCCGGATTGTCGATCTTCTGGTGCTCGCAAA
The DNA here is from genome assembly GCF_019279795.1 of Protopterus annectens. Lineage (NCBI taxonomy): Eukaryota > Metazoa > Chordata > Ceratodontiformes > Protopteridae > Protopterus > Protopterus annectens. The sequence continues at coordinate 1,110,736,650 of NC_056728.1, read as the reverse complement.
TTAGTTGTCGGTGAAATCAGCTGTCGGCTATCTCAGGTAGAACCATATATATATATATATATATATATATATATATACATATATATATATATATATATATATATATATATATATATATATAGCTAGTTGTCTTTACATAGTTTAAAATCTTGTCTGACAACTTTGTTACTAATATTATAAATGACAAGAAACTATCTTAACTAGCAACATTTACTGTATATACTGTTGACAATCAATATCTTGTTATTGTATTAAAGCCAACAACCTGTAATGTTGTTTACTATTGCTGCAACTTTGTGTACATGATGTGAAGCTTTTCTCCCCAGGCATCCACTGAAAAAGGACCTGCGTCCAGTCAGAATTTTCCGGTAAACAAATGTAAAATAAAAAATAAAATAAATAAAAAAAAAATTGCTTCTCTCGTAAAAAAAAAAAAAAAAAGTGCATGCACTGCTATTTCTATCATGATTTACTTTCTGTTTGAATTTTGATGATAAAATATGAATTTCTGTAATGTGTTAATGTACTGGAGCTTTTCTCCTTAGGTCTCCACTGAAAATGGGCCACAAGCCCATTTGGACATACCCAGTTAACAAATGTCAATAAATAAATAAATAAATAATGATGTTATTGGCATTACATGCTGATGAGGATAAATTTTCTGTTCACTTCATTAATTATGTTGTACCTGACTGACTGATGCCAGAGTAATGCACAGCAGGCTGTCAAATGCGGCTCTCTCAGCAGTCTAACTTTAATACTAATGACAGACATTCTGTGTACTGAAAAAAACATTAAACATAGTCTGGCTACACGTCTTTAATTAGTTTTTAAATATTTATTGGGTAAGTCGTACACCTAATGATTGGAAGTTTTCCTTTTCGGGAGTGAACTACAAGCGCTTTTTGGTTAAGTGACTTGTTCGAAGTCACATCATTTGCAAGTAGAAACTGAAAAAATCAAACACAGAACTACAGGATGCTCATTAATAGTTGATAGCTTTAACCCTTGTGAAACAAACTACCAGACTGCCACACATACAGATAATGAAAAGGACTTCACTGATACAAGTGTGTGTGTGTGTGTGTGTGTGTGTGTGTGTGTGTGTGTGTGTGTGTGTGTGTGTGTGTGTGTGTGTGTATGTGTGAGAATTGTGTGTGTTCATATTCCCTCATATTCACACTCATATTCCCATCTCCCTACCCTAACCCACACACACAACTTACAAAACACACACATAGATTCACTTACCTTCACTTCCGTAAAACATCCCGACTCACACACTTCCCATCCTGTAGCTGACATGCATAAGCACAAATTCGAGATATTTGAATTTGCGCTTATGCAGATTTGCCCTTATGGGTTTTCGACTTTACAGTCTCGAGTTACTGAATTTTGAGCATTCAGTAATTCGAGATTGTGAAGGGGAACCATATATATATATATATATATATATATATATATATATATATATATATATATATATGTACACACACACACACACACACACACACACACACACGCAAAACAAAGAAATCCAGCAGCCAAATATAAAAATGCAGTATCAAAGTTTATTAAAAAGCAGTTTCCAGACCAGTTCTGCTAAAGGTTCTTCAGTGGGTAAAATAACAAGTGCCACTAACTAGGAACACATATAACTTTCCACTACCATCAACTGATACAAAGGCACCAATAGAAAACAACTGACATCACACAGGAAACTTCCTGAAACTTCTAAAGTGTAAATATAATCACAAGAAGATAAATATGTTTATGTTGGAAAAAGTAGAAGCATAGCTGAAAATTATACACTGACATACAAACCAAGGTTCAAATGAGCATCAATATTTTTTGTCTAAATATTTCATTGTTATCTAATGCTTACTCCTTACTATATCCAGTAAATTGCACTTTAAGTAAAATGTAAACAATAACCCTGAAAAAAAGAGGCATCTGAATGCACTATAATGTCTTAATATAACATGTAAGGCAACGGATCCCTATCATATGACAGAAACCTCATTTGACTGAAACAGATTTGACTGAAACCATAAGACTGAAATTTCAAAAGACTGAAAAGTCACTTGACTGAAACCCATAAGACTGAAACCCATAATACTGAATTTCAACATACTAAATTGTAAACTGGACCATATAAAACCAGACTAGGTGGGGAGCTATGTCCCCCACCACCCCACTGTGTGGGCTGTGTCACCCACCCCCCCCAATGTGGGGGTTGTACCCTCCACACCCCCCTAACTATATATACTAACTCCAGGATTGCACTACAAGTGTGGAAAATGGCATATACCTTTCATGTACCTTACAGTAGTCTGCATGCTGCCACTACTATGGCCTTTTCTCCACTGTAGTGTGATCCTGGAGTTAGTATATATAGTTAGGGGGTGGGGGCACAGTCCCCCTCATTGGGGGGTGTGGTGGGCATAGCCCCCCACCTATTCTGGTTTTATATTGTCCAGTTTAAAATTTAGTATGTTGAACTTGAGTATTATGGGTTTCAGTCAAGTGACTTTTCAGTCTTTTGAAATGTATTGAAATTTCAGTCTTATGGTCTCAGTCAAATGAGGTTTCTATCATATGATAGGGATCCAAAGCAAAATGGTCTCAGTCAAATGAGGTTTCTATCATATGATAGGGATCCAAGGCAACACATACTTAACTATCCTGGAACATAAGGGGGGTAAATATGATCCCCCTCCCAAAAAAAAAATGCCGCTAGAAATTATACATTTGCATTCAAACTAAAACTTAAATGGACACCAGCAGAAAAAATCCAAAATGTTTTCTTCTTATCCAGGACCTCTTCCATGCATTATTCAGTAGGTTGCATTTTGGATGGAATATAATTAATATCAATAAAAACAAATGAGACTTCAAGGTATACATATGAAGTGTAAACAACAAAGTACCCCACCTACACGCCCTCATAGACACTCACTGTTTTGACATTCTCTGCCTCTCAGAAACCTGGCTAAAGCCAGCCACTAAAGATACTGAGATTATACCCCAAGGCTATAATATACTTAGGCTTGACCGTACTAAACGAAAGGGTGGTGGAGTAGCAATTCTGTTTAAGAATCATCTCAATATCTCTACCCTTTCAGCCTATCCAAACCAAGACAGTAAAGTGGAAGCTATCATCACTAAACTCCAACTAAATGCAAAAAAAGCCCTTTACATCATCTGCATGTACATACCTCCTGGTAACAATATACCTATAATAGAAGACTTTCTTAGTTGGGTTTCCACCAACTACCCCCAAGAAACTATAATTCTTGGAGACTTTAATATAGACTGGAATACTATCAATGCTGCAAATCCCACCTCTCACATTAACCTAAATGGTTTTACCCAAACCATTACCTCTACTACAAGGCTCAATAAATTAAGTAGGAAACAGACTATTTTAGACTGGATACTCATAAACAAAGGCAACATCACATATAAAGTAGGAACTTTGCCTGATGACCTCAGTGATCATTGTTTAACTTATATCACAAGAGAGAAAAATGACTATCTACACCTCCCTAATATAAGAAAAATAAGTTCTACCAAACACTTTAAAATCGACCTATTTCAAAACGAACTCAGAGCATGTAACTGGAACCCCTTAAAATTACTTCCACTTAACGAAGCAGTATTATTCTTTAACTCTACTTTCCTTTCCATTTTGAATAAACATGCTCCTGAATGTACCATTCAAATTAAGTCTAATACAGCCCCTTGGCTCTCAAATGAAACTAAACAATTAATCCTCTCTAAAAATAAGGTTTGGGTCAAATGGAGATGCCATAGAATTAGCTCAGATTTTCTTCACTTTCGCCAACTTAGAAATCTTACCAAAAAAGCTATAATCACTGACAAAAGAAAGTTCTACTGTGAACTTCAAGAAACCCATTGTAATAAACCCAAACAATTTTGGTCCTCGGTCAATAGACTCCTTTCACCAGGAACAGCTAAAACTCCCTCCCCTCTAAATGCTGACCCAGACACCCCTCACCAAACTGCAAATGCTTTTAACTCTTTCTTTACTGAAACTATTCAATCTCTTGCTAGATAACTGAACATCAATAACTTCTATCCCCCAAATAATCTAGTAGACTCTTCTTACAACTTCTCTCTACAACCCATCTCTACCTCTTTCATCTATAGACTTATTTTCAAACTGAAACCCTGTACCTCCTCTGCTGACAAGCTCCCGTCCCTTTTTCTGCAAAAGGCAGCAAAAGAAATTGCATATCCAATAACTATACTTATAAATAGGACCATCCAAGAGGGAACCATCCCTGATATCTGGAAAATCTCTCATATTATCCACTACACAAAGGCGGTAACTCTATTGACTACTCCAACTTTAGACCAATTGCTCTTCTCTCACCTTTAGCAAAAATTATGGAGAAATGTATTCATCAGCAACTTGTACAGTATCTCTCTCTACACAATATTATAGCTAATTGTCAACATGGCTTTAGACCCCACCATAGCACCACCACTGCCCTCCTTTCCTTTGTAGATACCATTAACAGCAATCGCAACAATAATCTTCTCTCCTTTGCCCTATTCATTGACCTCTCCAAAGCTTTTGACATGGTTAACCACTCTTCTTTAATTAACATTCTTGAATCCCTCTCATTTGATAGCCTTGCCATCAAATGGTTTAGTTCATATCTCAGTAACAGACAACAAGCCGTTCTTTGGGACAACCACATCTCCTCCTTATTGCCCATTTCTATTGGAGTCCCTCTGGGCTCTATTCTTGGTCCACTTCTTTTTTCCCTCTATATTAATGATCTCCACTCTGTAATTCCTCACGCTACCTGCATTCAATATGCTGACGACTCCACTATTATTTGTTCAGCATCCTCCTCTTCAGATCTAATCTCACTAACTCAAAATATCTTCAACACAGTAGAAACATGGTTTACTAGACGGTACCTCCTCCTTAATGCTAAAAAAACTAAACTTCTCCTCTTCACCCCCACCACTCGTACCTCCCCATTAATTTTCACCATCCTGTCAAACAACAACACTGTCATCTCTCCTGACTTTGCTACTAAACTGCTAGGAATTACCATTGATAACAATCTCTCTTTTGATCAACACATCAACAACACCATCAAATCAGTTAATAGAAAAATAGGATCCTTATACCGTATTAAACCATTTCTCACCCCATCTACTAGAGCTGCTATTGCCCACTCCCATCTTATATCTACTCTCTTTTATGCCTCTCCTATCTTCACTAACCTCAAGAAAACTAACCTAAACAAACTAGCAACTTGCTACAATAACATTGCCCGCTTCGCCACTGGGAACCCTTTTAGAACCCATCACTGCCTCAATTTGAAACATTTAGGCTGGCTAGAACTACAAAACTATCTTATAATCTCACAACTTACTATTGCCCACAAAATACTGTACCAACCTGATAACACCCCTATACTTTCACAACTTTTACTCCCTTATAACAATCTCACCTCCCTTCGTTCCTCTTGTAAATTCATGACCAAACCCATAAAGGCCCACAACTTAGCTGGTGACTCTTTATTCACTAATACTATAGGTAGAGTATGGAATTTGCTACCTAAGGATATAACTCTAATCACATCCCTACCTCTCTTCAAACAACAAATCAAACTGTACTTCCAAAATCACTGGCTTTGCTCATGTAGTACACCAGACTAACTTCCCTCCCCCCCCGACCTTTAACCCTACTTTGTGCTTAATTGTTAGCAAATACCTTTTTCATTTTCCTTGCAATCCTACTATGCTCTGACCTACTTATCTCATCTCTCCTATCTCCTCCTAATTGTCTTCTTTCTTCTCTTTTTCTCACTTCCTCACTTCTATCTCTTCCCACTTTTATATCTTACTTTTACTTCTTCCACTTCTCTACCCACCAGAGCTTTAACTTTTATCTTTATGGTAATTGCTTTATGGCATAACCTTTATGTATTAAGTAAGATGCTTTGAAATTGACCTAACACTATTCATGATTACTATTGTTTGTGTGCCTTAATTTTTGTTGATTTTATTACCGATGTTTTTCTTATTTAATTCTTTGTCTTTATTAACAACATGCCTATTTGTTATGTACATATGTTATGTTTTATGTGGAGCTTTTCTCCCCGGGCCTCTACTGAAAATGGAAATATATCCAGCTAGACTAGCCCGGTCAACAAATGTAAAATAAATAAATAAATAAAATAAAGGTATAATCTGATTAAATAATGCACTGTGCTGATGTTTACAGTGAATATCACTGAGATGAAGACAAATTCATTCCTGATGTCCTGCCAGCAAAGAAGGTGCCGCAGAAACATGTAACCAGGAAAACAACCTTAGGGGTGTCACATCTAATAGTACCTCAAATATAGAAAATATTAGAAGTATTTTTAGTGGAGAATGATGCACCAGAAAGTATTTAATGGCAGAAATAACATCTACCACAAGGTAAACTCCCCTAGAATTTATCAGGACCAGCCGACCTCTTACCTAACAGTTGCTTCAAATGATGTCCCTTCGTAAAGGAAAACCTACATGTATTAGGAAGTACATTACAAAGAACACTGTTAGCAGACAATTTTTCCCCAAGGAGAATTAATAATGTTTCTGATGGTATATGCTACCAAAAACTGCTTAAGAAAATTTTGGGAGACTTAATCAGCTTTCAGCAGTGAATATTATTTAAAGGTGGGGACTGGAATCTGATTTGCAATAATGGTTATATATCAGGGGGACCTGGAAGGGGCAATATAATAAACAAAGGTAGATTTTAGAAGAAACCGGTGATAATATTTTGGGAAGATATGAATTCAGTAGTTGGAAGTTGGACAGAATTTACATATTATTCCCCAAGTTACAATAACTGGGTAGACTAGATAGGAATTATATCTCACAGGAACACATGCATTTAATCGAAATCTTTGACCCACATCCAATGAGTATTTCTGGTCATTCACCAAAAAAACAAAGATAAAATGAGAGTGTGGTCTAGACCCTTCTAAGCTGGGAATTGTTGATGATGGCTTATTAATCTGTTATTCTAAGTGTCTTTATTCTGGCTTAAACACTTGGGTTCCAGACCAGTTACTTTACATTAGAAAGATTTGTGGTCTAGACTCTTGTGGCAGGAGATAATAGCCTACATCCTTCTAAGGTGGAAATTGCCGGTTGAAGGCCTATTGTGTTTGTTATTCTGAAGTATCTTAGTTCTGACTTAAGCACTTGGGCACAAAAAAACAGTTGTTTTACATTAGGAATGTTTGTGGTGTAGACTCTTGTGGCAGGAGAGTATGGCCTACATCCTTCTAAGCTGGAGATTGTTGGTGAATTGCTACTTTATTTAAACTGTTTTTTGCTGTTGTGACTAAGATTTTATGTACTTTGAATTTCTCATACTTCTGCATTATATATCATAGGCCAGATTCAGATGTGCTGAATCTAAAGTATTTGGTATCACTTGAACACTAAGACCAGCTCTTCACTGAGATATTGAAAGATGTGAGGCATCCATTCCTTCCAACTAACTATAAGTGCCTGTTTTTGCTCTTATATTGCACTTTCAATTTGTGTTTGCATTCTACTGTCTGTTTGAATTGTCTGAACTGTTTTTTTGCCACATTTTACTGTATACTATAGTCTTCAGCTGTAGAATAGTCCATTTTCAGGTTTTCTGTTTCTGGGTATGTTTTGGAACTTCTGATCATCAAATTCCAGCCATTTCTGTTGGTGAAGGCCCTTCTGCACCCTTGTGGGAGGAGAGTGCTGTCCAGATCCCATCCAATTGAGGGTGATTGGACTAGAGCTATGAGAGATCATCCTTATTGGCTAGTTTGAGTTAAAAGGATTATTTCTTGTTTTATATAAGCCCTGCATTTGCACATGTTTGCGTGTAGTACTCCATTATCCACTGCTGTGTAGCAGTGGTTATCACTGGTGGTTATAAATGCAAACATTTTGCTTGTTAAATTTTCCATTATCACTTTGTTTGTGGTCCTTCAGAGGTTTTTCATGGCCCTGCTCTACTGTCAAGTAGAACACTAAGCCTAGCCTCAGAGGTACCAACACACCATTCACCCACTAGCCATTCCTAAGTGTGACCTCGTTTCTTGACCATATAAATTTATCTAATACTATTGACACATAATTTCTCAGTTTCTTTCATATTGGAACATGTACGGCCTGTAATAGTTTTTGTATAGGGAAATCTACACGTACCCTAAGAAAAAGAATCTATGAACACTCATATGAAATATAAAAAGGGAAGGAGTCTAATGCGTTCTACAAACATTCATTGACATGCAAAAATATGAATATTAAATTTGCGGTCATTGAGCAGGTAGTGACGGATCCTAGGGGGGTCAACTGGGAATTTAGGGTTGAATATAGGGAACTTTTTTGGCAACTAAAATTGGATGCCAGTAGACCCCCGGATTGAATGATAGCATTAGCATACAGAGTGTGTTGAGATTAAGACAGGCCAAATTATAAACATTTATAAATAATTTAAACATGTTCCTTGATGTATTTCAATTTATATTCTATGTGAGTTAGATATTTATTTGGTTTTTTGCCTGCCCTGATTTCAATTTTTACTGTGCAGAATACATTAGTAATTTTAAAAGTATAGTTAGTTTGAGTATTTAGGACTATGCATTACTTAGGGGAAATGTTTTATATGTATTATGTCCATCTAGTTAGAGATGTCTATTTAGTAAAAAAGTATACCTTTATATACACGCACATGCATTTTTTACTTGTTGGGAGGAAAACTTTTTAAACTTGTGTATTCTTGTATATAATTGCAGATATATACAACACACATTTTTACATGCAATACTTTTTTTAACAGCATTTAAGCTTGCATAGCAATGTATTGCTTTAAGAGGAGCAGCAAATGTAATTAGATGCAATTAGTGTATTGATTGCTTGCAATATATAAGAGGAAAGGTTATGGAGGATTTTTTAGTTCTGAAGAAGCTTTGTTATTGTAACAAGGAGAAAGCGCGTTCAACTGAAATTTGTGCTGTCTGTTTTTATGGTTATTGAAATCAACGGTGGAGTTACTTGTCTTTGAAATAAATTTGGAATGCATTTCGTGAAGGTTCCTGGTTTCTGCCTTGATCTGTTATTGTTCGTGGTTTGGTGTTTCAATTTTTGGATCCTTAGGTACCGTAGCAACTGTCTCATGCTCACTGACAACCCTCTATCCTAGTCCACACAAACTCAACATGTGAGAGATGCAACCATATTAAGAACCTCGAATCAGTGCTCTATTACACACCAGTCTGTACATATGACAATGAGACGGTTGTCAGCATGTACACCACACCTCCTACTCCACCCAAACCCATATCACACATACCTACATATGCGGAGATCCTCGCTAGAAACATACCTAATCAGCAGAGACCTCCCAAACAAAAACACAAACATGCAACACATAGTACTTCCTCTGCAAAACAAAATACATATAATAGCTCATGCACCAGTGTCTCACCTGTCAAGCCCTTAGGGTAAAACACAAAACTAAACATATTAGTCATAGGTGATTCCATCGTGAGACACACAGATGTCCCTCTCACCAGGCTGGATAAGGAAAAAGTCATGGTCAGCTGTCTGTCAGGTGCCAGGATTCCCTATATCACTCGTACTCAAAACTCTCAACAACAGGTACTGGTATGACTCTGTCATAGTCCATGTTAGTGTGAATGACTTGAAAAGTACCTCTCTGGACTATATGAAGAGAGACATGACTGAGCTCTTGGACTATGTGTCCCAGGCAGGTATATCCCTAGCCTTAAGCAGCATTTTACCTTCACCTAGCATGATGCCACAGTACAAACAGCAAATGATTGACTTCAATAATTGGCTTAGTTTCTGGTGTTATTCTAAGGATATCCAGTATCTGTCAGCCTGGGATGACATGATCAAAAGACCCCGATGCTTTGCCAGAGATGGTCTTCATCTGTCACCCCTGGGATTTTGGATACTCCTTAATCCTCATGCCATCCCCCACAGTGCCTTTTTAGGCATTGTCTTAAGGATAAAATTCCTGACATAAAACTGCATCTAAAAACAACCTCAAGGTTATGCTGCTAAATGCTAGGTGTCTTACATGAAACTGCACTCACTGGAAGCAGTCGTCACCTTGAAAGACACAGACATTTGTCCAGTCACTGAGACCTGGTTCAAGGCTGTGGAGAGGACCCCATGCATCCTGGGTTACATCTCCTTCCACACGTTCAAACCACAAACTGAAGGCATGAAAACTAGAGGAGGCAGTATGTCAATATTCATTAAAGATAAATACACCTCCAGAATGGTTAAACATTATGATTCCCTGGAGATACTTCAGGTACAATTAACTGTTGGTAGGACACCTATCCAAGTCATTGCCAGCTACAGGCCCCTCTCTGTGAATTAGGACACTCACTCTGCCTATTTGGATCTACTTGAGTCTATCAAGATACATCCAATCACCATGGTTTTGGGTGACTTCAACTACCGATCCTTTGACTGGGTAAATTACTCATGCTCAAACTCACTTTCCCAAAGGTTCCTCAACTTTGTTAACTCCAATGTCCTGGGCCAGCTGGTTGACACCCCCACAAGGGTTGCCAACATCCTGGATATGGCGCTTACCAATAAGGGGGACCACTGTAGCACCCCCACTGTGAGGTCTTCCCTGATGAGATCTGACTATTTGGAGTAACTATATCACCCCCCACCCCCAGCAGCAAATAAACTAAAAAACTTCTCCAAAGCAGATTATAACCTCTTATGGGATGGTATAAATAGCTTAATTGCACCTCCCCCCTCAGATGGAACTGGCAACTATACCGAGTTCTACACCATTGCTTTATACAAACACCTGTATAACTGCATTGACGTGGATGTACCTGATAAGACCAAAACAATCTTCTCAAGGAAGAACAAACCTGACTGTTGGACAACTGCCATTAACAGGCTTTACAATAAGAGGAAGAAATTGCTGTCCAAGTGTAAGAGGGACTGAGCCCTGAACTGGAAACATTCCCTCCTCAGCTTAAACAAGCAAATAATACTTCTTGTGAAGTTCTCCATAGGAAACTATGAATCCAAATTAGCTTCCTCAAGTAAGGACAACCATAAGGCATTCTTTAGTTACATCCATAAACTAAAAGTAATGGCCCAAATTTGTGCTGAACTGGAAGTTAATGATACCACATATACTGAGCCTGAGGACATAGCTAACATGTTGGCTGGCAACTTCTGTGAAAACTTCACTCCCTTGTACCCCATGACATCCCTACCACTTGTCCCCTACCTTGTATCTCTAAAGAGCAGGTCATAAATACTCTCTCTATAGCCAAAAGCACAGCATCTGTGGGACCTTGTAATATCCCAGGCTGCATCTTATATGGGCTCCAACAAGGATTAACAACACCATTGGGTTCTCTTTTAAATCATAGTCTAAGCACTGGCTTTGTCCCAGCTGAATGAAAACAGCCATCATTATTCCCTTTCACAAAGGTGGTGCTTCCACTGACCCCCAGGAACTACAGACCTATTAGTCTGACTAGCCTTATCTGCAAGGCCATGGAGCAAATCATTGTGGACCTTATCAACAAATATATAAGTAATCTCCGAACACTTGACCAGACTCAGTTTGGATTTGTTAAAGGGAGATCATGCCTGTTAAACCTGGTGGACTTCTTCAAGACAGTCATCCAAGGCCTGGACGAGGGGAAATCTGTACATACAGCATACCTAGACTTAGCCAATGCTTTTCACACTATCCCCCACTCAGACTTCATTGACAAACTCGCCCAGATAGGTATCAACCCTTATATCTTTAGATGGATTGCTAAGTGGCTCACTGATAGAACACATATAGTCAAAATAGGGGAATCCACCTCCAACTGCAGACCTGTCACCAGTGGCATTCCACAGGGATCAGTCCTGGGACCTCTACTGTTTGGTATCTATTTCTCCAAAGTACAAGCAAAAACTAAAGGTCTGTTATCTGACAATGTTTGCTGATGACTGCAAACTGGGAGTAGTCATAGACTCTCCAAATGATGTCAACATCCTATAAGAGGATCTTACACAAACAAATGACTGGTGCCAAAGTCATGTCCTTAAACTCAATGCAAAAAAATGTATTATCCCTTTTGGTAAGAGTGATGCTCCTGCTAACTACCACATCAATAGCAACACCCTAAGTACACACTCAGTGGTGACAGACCTGGGCATGCAGGTTGGCAGCAACCTTATCTTTGATCACCATGTCTCCAGAGAGTAAGAAGGGCATTCTATATTGCTCATTTCATAAGTAAGGACATTGCCTCCAGAAAAAAAAAGTTATAACCTCCCTGTACTCTTCCATCATCAGGCCAATAATCGAGTACAATGCCCCTTTTGGTATGTACCTTTCCAAGCATCTGCAGTGATTGGAGAGACCACAAAGGTTCCTCACAAGGAAAATTAAAGGTCTTTAGCATGTGTCCTATGTAGATCATCTGAAATCACTGTCACATTATTCTGTTTCATACAGACTACTCAGAGGCAATCTCTGCCTTGCATGTAATGCAATCTCTGACCCTGCTTTACTGGAAATATTGCATATCCACAAGCCAAATGGTTCACGGGTTACTTACTCTAAAGACCTTAACCTGGTATGTGACATTAATAGAACCTGCTGGAGGAACAGATTTTATCTACCAGAGGTTACCACACCTTTGGAACAGACTCCCACTTCATGTCAAACAGCACCTCATTGCTCCTCTTCAAATGCAATCTGTACAATTGGATGGGTAACTGTAAATTCACCCCAGGGGTTCCACCTGTGTCCCTCTTAGACAGGGGCAATAGGTGCTGTTCGGCGAAATAGGAGTAGTACTTGGCTAGGCTTATAAGGGCTCTAGGGCCATTAGCCTAGTAACTTCCTATGATCGTATGAGTCTAAAAAAGCAGAAGAATGAATGAAGTAAATCTAAGACACTTGCACTTTCACACCTCCCTGTTAAAAAGAGAGGAATTTAAGGAATGGGATGTGGACATTATTTCAGAGTTATTAGGGGAGCTAGAAATATCTATAGAAGTTATAGCTAATGACTGGGATAAAATGAAAATGGAGTTTAAAATAGGGTCAAAGTAAAATGGAAGGAGATATGGTTAAGAAGTAACAGAAATTACTTAGAGGGGCTGGCAAAGGTTACAGATTGCATAATAAGAGGAATCTCAGAAAACAAGAGAAGAAGGAAATGCAGAGTGCTAAAGAGAAAATAAGGGCGTAGCTGGATAGTATGCATGAGTTTAGAAAGATTACAGTTAAGCGACTATTTTTATAACAACTCCAGAGCATAAAAACTTTTAGCACAACAAACTGGCAAACAGAACATTGAAAGGGCTGTCGGCAAACTTAGGGAACCTATAACAAGAAAAATAACCAGAGATCGTGTAGAGGTTTCAGAGATATTCTGGAAATTTTATGAAAATTTGTATAAAGCAGAGGAATATGGAAATCGAGAAAGAGTATCTTCTTCTCGCTTTTCCCGGTTAGGGGTTGCCACAGCGGATCATCTGTCCGCTCATGATTGGCAGTGGAGTTTTACAGTGTCGAGTTGCCAGCCCGGCGCCCAACCTTCCACAGAAGGCACACACATGCACACACTCACACCTAGGGCCAGTTTAGAGTGTCTAATCCACCTACTACATGTCTTTGGGAAGAAACCGGAGCACCCGGAGGAAACCCACACGACCACAGGGAGGACATGCAGACTCCGCACAGAAGGCACCCTAGCCGAGAATCGAACCGGCGAACCTCTTGTTGTGAGGTGGCAATGCTAACCGCTGCACCACCATGGCCGCCAAAACCAAGAAAGAGTATATATGGAAGTATTCTTGGAAGACTTAATTATACCAAGATTTGGGGAAGATGAGGCTCAACAACTAACAGTTGAGAGAGGAGGCGCTGAGATAAAAACAGTGATCCATTATCAATCTGCAGAAAAGTCTCCAGGACCAGATGGTATTCTTGTGTTAATTCAAAAATTTGGAGGGAAGAACATGATAAAGATGTGGAAGATTTTGCTTAATGGTATTTTATAGGTTCAACCTATGAACCTATGAACCTATAATGGTATTTTAAACGGAGGAGTAGCACCAACATCTTGGAAGCAAACTGTGGTGGCTGTGTTACTTAAAGGGGGCATAACTCTTTCAGATCCAGCTTCATATTGAGCCATTTCAGTTTGAAACCAAGATGACAACGTGTTTATGTCTATACTAGTAAACGAATGGCAAAGGTAATGTCAAATTGCCAAAATTGATAGATATGAATCAGTGTGGTTTAGTGGAGGGGAGCCATACATCTGATAATATTAACAGAACACTGATAATCCAGAGGGAAGCAGAATATAAGAAAATGCCTCTCTTATTGGTTGGTCTTGATGCAGAGAAAACATTTGACAGAGTAAGGTGGGATTTTATCAGTAGTTATGTGTCTGAAAAAAGAAACCTGGCAGGGATGTCCTCTTTCCTCTTATTTGTTTTATGTTTACAGCCATTGGCAAAGAAAATAAGGGACTCAGAAACACAGGAATATAATTGGTATGGTAATCAGGAAAATTTGGCTTTATTTGCAGATACTATTATTTTGTACCTGATACATCCAGAAAATGTATATATATATAGGAAGGTACTTACTGTAAAGAAATAGAACAGAAGTTCAGGAGCTCAAACAGGAATTGTGGTTCCTACAAGCATATCCATCAGGTCTCATATAGTCATGGAGAGGGAGAAGGAGGGTGGGGAGGTTGAGGAAGAATGAAAATGGACAGCACAGATAAAACTTTATGGTAAGTCCATACATTCTTTATCAGATGTTGTCATTTTCATTCGTTCCTAAACCTGTGCGACAGAGTCCCTAGATAAAATAATCTAGGGTGGCCCTCATGGAAGGATATTCTGGAGCAATGCAGGGACAAAAGCAGCCCTATTCCTGGAAAGGATGACTAGTTTATAGTGCGTAATAAAAATATGAGAACTTGACCAAGAAGCAGGTGCACAGATATCATCAATAGACCAAAAGGCTTGGGATATTGCCATGGATCTTGTAGAATGAGCTTTGACGTGTCTAGGTAAAGGAATATTTCTCGATGAATAAACAAAAGAAATACAGTCTCTTAACTATTTAGCCACCTGGATTTGACAACTGCTTTCCCCTTCTTTACATCTGGGAAAGATATGAACAGTTGGTCAGATTTTCTGAAAGATTTAGTCCTGTCCAGGTAAAAACACAACTGTCTATGAACATGTAGTAGATGTAGCATGTATTTCCCTTTGTTTTGAAAATTAGGAAAGAAAACAGGTAAGTTAATAGACTGATTGATATTGTTTTGTGTAGCAACTTTAGGCAAAAAGGATGGATTGGTAGGCAAAGTTACTCTATCTTTATGAAAAAACAAAATGAGGAGATTTAGAAGAGAGGGCTTGTAGTTCAGAAACTCTTCTTGCTGAAGTAATAGCTACCAAAAGAGCTGTTTTCCATGAGAGAAATTTCAAATCTACCTTGGCTACAGGTTCAAAGGGGGGAAGAACTAATACCTGTAAAATCATAGATAGGTCCCAAGGAGGAGGAGTTGCAGCTTTGACTGGGGGGCAAAGTAAAAAGTTACCCCTAAGGAAAGCCTTGCATAGTTTCAATGAAGCTGGAGATGAAGAATCTTCTTCAACATGAACATTTGAAATGGCTGCTAGCTGAACTCTTACAGTGGAATAGCTGGCCCATTTTGGAAAAGGGAAGCCAGAAAATCCAACAGTGCTGAAGTAGGAGCCGTAAAAGGATCAATTTGCTTTTGTTGAGCCCATGTGGAGAATCATTTCCATTTACTCTTGTAGCTTTTCTGGTAGCTGATTTGTGGGAGGAAATAAAAATCTTTTTGACTGGGGATGAAAACCTGGAATGTCTAGCAATCATTGGATTTGGAGAAACTATGCAGTCAGTTTTAGTCTTTAAAGATCCAGATGAGTCACTGCAGAGGGATGGCACAAAAGGTGTGGAAGTGGCTTCAGTGTCCTCAGCGGGTAAATCAGATGAGACCAAGGGATGGTGAACCAGACTTAGTGCAGTCCAAAAGAAGCAATGAGAATTACTTTGCTCTTCAACCTGTTTCTGAAGAAATCTGGGAATCAGAGGAAAAGAAAGAAATGCATAGAGTAGACTAGGGGTCAAGCATTAACCAGAACATCTCTTGGTGACTGTCCCTGGGGAGGGATCAAGGCAAAGAAACTGCTGCATTTGTTGTTGAGGGGGTCCACAAAGAGATCACAGCAAGTTTGACCCCATTTGAGGAAGATCATGTTTGCCATTGACTGATTCAGAGACCACTCATGAAGCATCAGTAAAACTCTGCTGAGCCTGTATGCTAGGATGTTGTACTCCCCCAGAATGTGTTTTGCAGTAAGGAAGCAGTTGGTAGAGATCAGTATTGCCAAGCTCTCTCATTGTTTCTTGACATAGCGGGTAAGATCTGGTTCCTCCTTGTTTCTTGATGTACTGCACTACAGACATATTGTCCATTTATATTGCAATTGTCCCTACAGGGAGAAAGATGTGTAGTGTTTGCAATGCTAGAAGGACTGCTCTCATCTCTAGGATGTTGATATGCAAGCTGGGAGGCATCTGTGGTCAGTGTGACATTTGGTGGGGGAAGAACAAAGTGTCGTCCTTGACTGACTTCTGGGGAATGAAGCCACCAAAGGAGGGAATATTTGCACACCCATTTAGTGGGTGTCGGTGTAGTGACCACTGGACTGATAATGTCTATTGCAGGGATCTCATGGGTAAGCATGTTGTAGGTAACAGGGTTATCATGGCAGCCATGGAACCCAAAACCCTGAGTTCTAAGCTTGCTGGATAAGCTGTTACTTCCAGAATCTGTCAGATATGCAGCCTTAAATTTGAAATTCTGTCTGAAATCAGGTGGGCCAAGGTTTTGGTTGTGTCCAAACGCTCTCCTATAAAGTCTATGGTTTGAACAGGTTGTAACTGTAATTTCATCATGTTGATGATTATGCCAAGAGTGAGAGCAAATTGTAACAGGTAGTCCCTGGTTTGGATGAGTACATGCCTGGTTGGAGTGGTTAGGAGCGAGTTATCCAGGTAAGGAAACAGGTGGAATACCTGAAGTCTGAGGTGAGCTGCAACTACTACCATGCATTTGGTGAACACACTGGGGGCTGTGGTGAGACCAAACAGAAGCACTCTGAATTGATAATAGCTGGCACCCAGCCTGAAGCAAAGATACCTTCTGGAGTGTCTGTCCATTTTAATATGGTAGTATGCATCCTTCAGGTCTATAGAGCACATTCAGTCGTCCATTTTTAGTAGGGGTAGAATGGACTGGACCATGACCATCCTGAATTTCGAGTTCTTTACTGATTTGTTCAGAGATGTCAGATCCAGACTTGGCTTTTTGGCACTAAAAAGAATCTTGAGTAGATTTTCATCCCAGTTTAGTCAGGAGGACTGCCTGGATGACTCTTTTTTTGAAGCAGCTTTGAAACATCTAAAGCTGCTGCCTCCCTCTTACTGGGTGGAACATTGGGAAGGAAAGGCTTTGGTTTTGGAAGATTTAAAAAGAGAATGGAGTAACCTCTGGATATGATCCCTTGCACACATGGGTCATTTGTAATGGCTATCCAGGTTTCTGGGTGCAAGGATAAACACCCCTCAACTGCCTCTAGAGAAAGATAGCCAGGCCACATTTCAGAGGAGTTGAAAAGGTCTGTCTGAGAATGAATCCCAAGAGCCTTGATTCTGTGGACCTTTTATACCACGAGGGTGGCATCTCCCGAGAGATTTCTTAAACCACAATTTTTAAATACTGTGCTGATTCTGGGTCTATATTATAGGTTCGTACTAGGCTAACTGCCCTTGTGAGCCATTTTAAGCCTAGCCAATTATCACCCTGT
This sequence comes from Protopterus annectens, assembly GCF_019279795.1. Taxonomy (NCBI): domain Eukaryota; kingdom Metazoa; phylum Chordata; order Ceratodontiformes; family Protopteridae; genus Protopterus; species Protopterus annectens. The sequence goes on along the minus strand of NC_056728.1, from coordinate 1,110,718,665 downwards.
GAGATTCAAACCCTGCACCTTGTGTTTGCAAGGCAAACACCTTAACCATTAGGCCACCCTCCCAACTGAATGAAATCGAACTTCCAAAATGTCGAACATCATAAGTTTGAACTTGGAAGATCAAAATGTGATAACATCGAAACTTCAGAACAGCGAATTTTTTCCGAGGGGAAAAAAATTGTTGTTCCGAAAAACACACACACAACACAAGCACACCAAAAACCTTATAAACCTACACTAAAACTTACATACACAACTATCTATGCACTAACCTTAACCCAAACCCTAACCCTAAGGTCCGTCACTATTGCACACTTACCTTACCTGCACCCTAACCCTAAGGTCTGTCACTATCGCACACTTACCTTACCCGCAGCCTGACCCTAAAGTCCGTCACTATCGCGCACTTACCTTACCTGCACCCTAACCCTAAAGATCTTTTTCTTCATTTCTTGTCTGTCATTATTGCACACTTACCTTACCCACACCCTAACCCTAAAGTCCACTGCTATCGCACACTTACCTTACCTGCACCCTAACCCCAATGTCCGTTACAGTCATCCACTTACCTTAACCTGTTCTGTAACTTTCGCACCACAGTGGAGAAAATGTCGAAGCCACAGAAACATCCAACCAAATTATTTCCCTGGGAAAGAATTCAGATTTCTGTGGCTTCGACATTTTCAACTTTCGAACTTCCAAGTTCGACCTTCTGGTGTTCAAACTTCTGGAAGTTCAGTTTTGTGATAGGAGCCCACTGATTCCTGTAGAAGATTCTTTGTGGGGTAGTAAACCAGATTCTGATGGCAGTAAAGGTCTTTCCATCTCTCTCGCTCTGGGAGAGTGTGTCTCTGACTGTGGGGCCAAACAATGACAAGCCATCAAAAGGTGCATTGATGAATGATGCCTTGAAAGGTTCTGTGAAGTGACACAGCCGTATCTAGGCATGATGCCTAATGGCAATGCCTGAATCAGCGGCTGTTACAGTGCGGGAATGCAGCATGGGAAATCAACCACATGGACGCATTATAAAATGATTGAAGAGTCGCCATTCTGGAGAAAAAGATCTTCTGTTCCTCATCAGACATGGACTCAGGGACAGAGCTAGAGAGTTCCTTGACTAAGTCCTTCTGTAACCTTGTAAAGTGAGATAAATAGCTCAGCACTTGCAAAGCAAAAGTGGTAGAAGCATAAACTCTCTTGCCAAACCTGTCCAAAGCCCTAGACTACCTGTTAGGAGGATGGACAGTGGTGTTTTCCTGGGCCAGCTCCTTTTTGGTGGCTGCTGCAACAACCATGGCATCTACGGTGATCCCTTTGGTCCAGTGAAATCTGTCTAGGGGGACGTTAATTATCCTATCCACCCATTTGGAATGAGCTCTACAGTGCCAGGTTCCTTCCATGCCCCGGTAGATACCAGGACAAAAAGTGCATCTGTGGGAGTGAGGTGGACACCCAAGATGTAGATGGGCTGGACCTGAAAGCCTCCAAAAACAATGTTTTGTCAGGGGTGGGGTTTTGGGCAGACTAATCACCTTTTTGACGGAGGATCTCTAAGATGTCTGCAAAGGAAAGATCATCAGGTGGAGATCCTAGAAACACATCCCCTTCCTCAAAATCAGGGTCTTTCATGATTGATTCCTGGGGGGAATATAGGTGTCTCCTTTTACACTTTCTCTTCTGGGGAGCTTCTCAATGGGATGCCTCGGGGAGGTATCAGAAGAGATATGGGAAGAGACTAAACAAAAGATAATACAGAAACTGAGAAACTAGAAACTTTTATTTATGGATATGGATAGTAAGATGTAAGCAGTGAAAATGTTTTTAGTCCCTTTAGTCTTGTATAAAGGTCAGGCAAGCTTTTATCTACCCGAGGAGAAGTTGTGGACAATAAGTAATAAAGAACTGAAGGAATTTATCTGAGAAGGAAAGAAGGCAAGAGTTAAGTGGGATAAGTTAATCCTTCCAATAAAATAAGGTGGTTTAAGTTTATATGATTTGAAGGGATATTTTAGAGCTACCCAGTTAAGAATCATATACATAACACAAGCAGAAGGTTATATTTCAAAGTGGAAAGGAATGATGATGATGATGCAATGGGGAAGTTCAAGAAATAGATAGAGAGTGGGATTCTGGATGCAGATCTTTAAGGAGAACAATAACAACCACATATAATAGTATATTCATAATGTAGCAGAAAGCATTCTAAGTCAATATGAGAATGGAAGAAGGAGATTTTGACAATTGGGATAACTGCAAGGTGGGGTACAGAAAATAGGCAAGAGGGGCTGGAATTTATTGGGGAAACCTAGCAAAGGGACCAAGATATTGCAAGCGCAAATAACAGGAAATGTAAAAGAGTGGGATAACACCAGGAAGTCATTTGAATTGACTGCCTTCCCTACCAGGGCAAAGAGAAAGGAATATGGGGATTTTAATTGAAAGAGCTACTTTTGTAGAGTTTTTAGCTGAATCAAGAACAAAAGCATCTGTTAAAAAAGTGACAATTAGTATGGCATACAAAATATTGATTGATAACTATAAGAATTAATCAGAAGAGATTGGAAAAGATTGGGAAGAGTGAATGGAAAAGCAATTTACAAGAAAACAACAGGAATACATACTATGGCTCCCAAGTATGCAACCAAGTCCAGAAGGTTTAGGATCTTTGTTTGGAAGTGTTTGGATAGGTATTGTTATACCCTCAAGCAAACTCCAAAGAACTTTTCTCTAGGTCGATAGCAAATGTTGAAGGTGTGATGGAGAAGAAAGAAGTTATTGAGAATGTATGTTTCCGGAGTGTAATGAGTTGGCAGATTTTAAAAATTCCCTACAGAATACTCTGTTTGTTATATATTGGGTTAGCAAATGGCTGTAACTAGGGACATGATTCTTTTGAGCTGGGATACAGGATCTGAATTGTCTAGACATAGTAAGGCCTTATTAAGCTTCATTCTGTTGGTTACCAAAAAAGCAATGACTGGAAAATGGAAATCAATGCATACACCAACTATATTTGAGGTATTGAATGTTATTGAAGAGATAAAAGAACTGTAAGAAGGATCTTTAGAAAAGGGAAGGAGCAAATTATGTAGAAGTAAATGGAAATTGTGGGAACAATACTACATGCATAATAATGTTCAGGAGGAGGAGGAGTGAGGTTTAAGGGAAGGAAGGGATTCAGAAGTTTTTTATAATGTTGGACTGATGATAGTAGCAAAGAAACAAAATGTTATTTATATTGTATTTAAATGGAAAAATTAAAACAGTTTGTTTTCTTTTCTGTTAATGTATGTTTGCCTATGTCTTAAGTGATAAATTGATAAAGGTGTTTATAAAAAGAAATAATGTTTCTGATGGCATTGAAATTGCAACTATAATGTAACACAAACCTAGGACTAGGAGGCGGCTCTACATTTCTATCTTAATCTGTCAAAAATCAGCCTAAGGTCTAACAGAAATAACATGTCTCACAGACACAACTTGTTGCATGTTGTAACCCCCTGAGAAAAAAACTGTTGGTTAAGCTGGAAGCCATAGCCTCATAATCAGACTCATGGCTGCATATCCTTCTCATACAAATAAAGTGAGATCTGAGAGAGATGTAAAGGTATTTGGGAATACGTTTAGCTCCATGTGTAGGATGGCAACTGCTAGAATGTAATTGAGAACTTTTACTAAACGGTTTCCTGTATACACTAGAGACAAGCATACCATCCAAAATTTTGGTAGCATTAACATCTAAAACATTAATGCTAAACAATTGGCAGTTACCAGTATATCTAATAACACAATCATCTGAATTCAGATATTCAATAAATTCATTAAACATAGATTGCGGGCCCTTTCAGATGATCCAGCAATCATCCAGGTAACGTCTCCACATATCTATCTGATTAAAAAAAAAACATTCTTATCACTGTCATATAATAGCACCTGTTTAAAATATCCCATGAAAATATAGACATATAGGGTTGCAAATGCCACATCCATTACTGTACCCCTAAGTTGCAACAAATGTAAATCATTATAATAGAAAATGTGAGTTAAAACAAGCTCAGTTAACTTAACTAAAAAGTCATTACACTCAAATGAATACAAATCAGCTTGAGAGAGCCAGTATCTAAGGTCAGTCAAAGTGCCATCATGGGGGATGGAAGGTATACGGTGAACTGACTTCCAGAGTACAGAGTCACCACTGTCCTTCTACCTGCACATCAGAGAGGAGTTGTAAAAAGTGGGTAGTGTTGTGCAGTTGAGACATGATAAAAGGAAGCTGAGGTTTAAGGCATTTCACTAGAAAAATAGAAAATGGCTACATTAATAAAGCAGTTCCAGCAATAATAGATCTACTGAGAGGCAGTTCACAAATTATATGTCTTTTGAGGAGAAGATAAAAAAGAAACTAGGGGATATAAAGGACAGAATTAAATGCTGTCTCAGTTCAGGAGAAATTACCCTACATAACTCAAAATAATAACAAAAAGAATCAACTACCAGGTCGAAGTCATGGGTAAGGTCAAAAGAGAACAATAAAAAGACATTTCAGACACTTGTTTCATGTCTTCAGTGTGATATAACATCGTGTCCCAAAACAGCACTGCCCTACCTTTGTTGGCATTATTTATAATGATAGAATCATTGTTTTGTTTCTTAAACACTAGTAACAAGTTTATCACTCGTAAGATTCTCCCCCACTTCTAAAAACATCCCTGGAATGTACATATAAGTCTCCAAGAATCACCTCTTCAAACCCATAAACATCTGGAATATAATGTAGAGAATACTCAAATTTAACAAATTTAAAGGGTACAACATGTTAGTACTTTTTTCATAATAAGGAAAGGGACTTGCCATCTTCTGATATTGTGCAACTGTTAGCTATGTGGCCAGCTGGTCCTGATAAATTCTTGAGGAGTTTGCCTTCTGGTAGATGTTCTTTCTGCTATTATATACATCATGGTACATTATTCTGTAACAGAAATGCTTCTAGGTTTTTTTTATATTCAAGGTACTACAAGATGTGACACACCTAAGGTTGTTTACCTGGCTACATGTTTCTGTGGCACCTTCTATGTTGGTAGGAACTCGCATCTTTTTAACAAATGAATTTATGTCCGTCTGAGTGATATTCATTGTAAATGTGAAGGCAGTGCATTATTTAAACACATTAAAATATACCACAAAGCCTCTTTTTTTAATGGGTGCCTACTGGATATTGTATGGATAAGAAGGAAAGATTTTGGATTTTTTCTGCTGCTGCCAATTTAAGTCCTAGTTGAATGCAAATATAATACCCAACTGCATGTTTAAAATTTTGTTTTTTTGTAGGGGAGTGGGGGATCATATTAACCCTCCTAATGTTCCAGGAAGGTTAAGTATGTGTTGCCTTGTATAATATAATAGTGCATTCAGACGCCACTTTTGTTTTCAGGGGTTTTGTTTGTATTTTACTTAAAGTGCAATTTACCAGATATAGCATGAAATAAATACTAGATAACAATGAAATATTTAGACAAAAAAATTTGCTGATGGTCATTCACGTTTAGTTTGTATGTCAGTGTATACTTTTCAGCTATGTGTCAACTTTTTCTGGCATAAACAAATGTATTTTCTTGTGATTATATTTACAATTTAGAAATTTCAGGAAGTTTCACTGTGTGATGTGTGTCTCTTTCATTGGTGCCTTTGAATCAGCTGATGGCTAGTGGGAAATTGTATGTGTTCCTGGTTAGTGGCACTTGTTATTTTACCCACTGGAGAAGCTTTAGCAAAACAAGCCTGGGTGTGTTTGGGGTTGTTTTTTAATAAACTTTGATACTGTATTTTTTTGTTGGCTGCTATATATATTTTTTTTTTGCTGCAGTTTCCTGGAATGTTTGGTACACACACACACACACACACACACACACACACACACACACACACACACACACACACACACACACACACACACACACACACACACACACACACACACACACACACACACACACACACACACACACACACACACACACACACACACACACACACACACACACACACACACACACACACACACACACACACACACACACACACACACACACACACACACACACACACACACTTTGGCTATGGTGTGCAGGATCATGGGTTTGAGCCTTGCAAAGACTGTTTCTACAGCTCAGTTGGTGTACTGGTACATTTCTCTGATTAAAATGTTCAGGGTCATAGGTTCAACAACAGAGTTGGGAGAGTGACCTAATGGTTAAGGTGGTTGCCTTAAAGACGCAAGGTGCAGGGTTTGAGTCTCACAAGGGATAATTGGGCTGGGCTTAAAATGGCTTGCAAGAGTAGTTAGCCTAATACTAACCTATGAACCTATATCTGTGTATATATCTCTATCACTTTTTTAAGCACCTTCATTGATTTATCACTTGTGACATAGGCACATTTATATTTATATAAAAGTAATCAAACTGTATTAACAAGTTCATGTTTACAAACATTGTAGTTGATCTCTATCTATGACAATGTATTATATACATGTGGCTTTATAACAACTATTTAATTTGTTTTTACAATAATTGCACCTTTCGAGTATTACGTGTTGTATATAGTTTGGATGTTTGTTGTTAACTTCTTATACTTGATTATATTTTTCTGTTGTACTGTTTATTTGTCTGTGTGCTGGGACTGCAATCAATTTTTTCTTCGATAAAAACACTGAAAAAATATTAAATAAAATATAACCACATACTTTAGAGAGCCAGCTGGGGGCAGCAAACTTCATCTTTTTAATATTACTAGCAAGACTGCCACATTAAAAAAGGCTTCCATTTAAGTAGTAAAAATAACTTATTAAATAGTTTGCACAGCTGTTCTTTTTATATGTTTATTTACATTTTTCTTTCTGAGAACCATTTCATCATTTGGTTTGTGGCTAGGGTACATTTCAGGATCACAGGTTCAAAATATAAAGATGACTTTTTTTCTTTCTTTATGTTGCCTTGCTAAATCAAGTGTGTTGTTCTGGAAATAATAAGCTATGCACATTATTTCTGCATTAGTGTTGCATCAAAATGTAATCAAACCTACAAGAATAGACAGAAATAAGACAGAAATAAGCACTCAACCTTTATTTTATAAACTCTGACAGACGAGTCAGACATGGCTGAGGAATTGTACAGGAAAATGTAGTGATGGTGTTATACCAAATATCTCAAGCTACAAACTCCTCAGTAGTGTGTTGAATAATAATATGCATTGTCAAGTGACCATCCATACCAGGAAATGTTATGTATGGATATTATTCATTATGGACATGATGGCATGCAGCAATACTGAAACCATTGTTTAGCAACGAGGACTGGAGGAAGAAAATAAGGCAAGTGTATGAAATTGCTCCTTCCCTCTAACTGCAAAAGAAACACAAAACCATGAATGTTCAGCAGATAATCTAAGGAAGCGATAATATAAAGAGCACAATATCATTATGATATAAAAGGTTAGGAGGGAAAGAAAAGGTGACCATATAAAGTGCAAGTACAAGGGTGCCCATGTGTGTTGGGAAGATGGTGTGATAATATCGTATGGTGATTTATGTAAAACACTAGGTGCTGTTTGGGTGAAAAAGCTGAGGAATGAAACAACATCACAGGAGAAGCTGTACTGAATTAAATGGCTATTAGCTGATGCAAAGTAAATCAGAAATAGAATTATATGTGTAAAGTCAGCTTTTATTTGGGAAGGAAAGTAGTTGATTGTATTGTTTGGTAGACCCCCAGTATATGGTATTGCTAAGAAACCACATGTACGCAGAAAAACATCCCCAGTTAACAAAAACTACACAAACAACACTTGCAATCACAGTCAGCAAATAAAAGTGTATTCATCCATCCTTCCATCCATCCATGTATCAAAGTCACAAGGAAACAACAGCAGCATCTCCTGCCAAGCAAAAAAAAAAAAGTCGGATAATGAAACTAAAGTAATGGAATATTAACTGATACTGTAGGAAGTCATTTTGCATTTCATTTTACTGGCTTGTAGAAAACTGCTCTAAACCTTTCTTAATACATATCAGACTCTAATTTACTCTCTCTCTCTCTGCATGCATTTTCACAATCCCTTGTTTCACCTCTAATATATTTTCTTTGAAAAAAGAACTCTAACCTTAATTCTGCTCTTTCATTAACTAGCTCTAATTTTAATTCTATGTTTTCATTTTAACTTCTAAGTGTTCTTAATGCATGACTAAATCTAATTCTTTCTTTCTTTTTTGTTAAATATTTTGCCCCCTGTGGGGCACACTGGCTGCAACAGGTGCATCTCCTTGATCATGGACACTGGGAGTCACTCCTGACCCTCCCACCCAGACCTAATCCAAAGCCCTCCCTTTCCCTGAAAACAGATTGAGGCATCCTAGACAAGCATCACACTTGGGACTAAAGGGATTTTTTATTTATATGCCGTACCCTTTTCCCCACCCTAATGCCTGATGTGCAATGATATAAGCCATTTACAGCTAGGAGCAGCTGTTGGCATGTGGCCTTAGTATTGTAAGCATGGAATGCATACCTCTGTGTCACTAGCAGGCCGCAATCCCTGCTTATATCTCTTCCCCAACCCCACCCCAGTTTTTCATGTCTGAAATTGCTTTCCAGGTATGTCATTGTTTTCCTAGCCTTTGAGATTTTAGTAAATATTATGAGGTAAGAAACTACTTAAGTTTTTGCATATTATTTTTGGTTATGACGTAGATTTAGTAATTATGCCCATAACATACTGATCTTATTATTTTTCTCACCTATATAACATTACAATGGAACTTATCTCACACAGACTCTGCTGAAAAGGGGAGATAGCTCAATGCCTAGTTGGACCATCCCAATTTGCAAATACCAATAAATAAATTAATTAATATGCAAATAAATAGATAAATGCTTTTTTCTTTTCAAGTAGACATAAATTATGTGATACAGGACCTGCCCTGTATCAGTTCTTCCAAAAGTACAAAGACATATGCCATCATCACTAGCAGGCAACTGGCAGCTGGTTAGTTAGCTTGTTAGCCTGAATGTGGTGGTGGGATTACCTATGGAAGTTGGATTTTGGCAAATGACACCAAAATTAGAATTGTTGTAGATACAGCTTGAGTTTTATTTAAGGTTGGGCAGTTCCCCATCAACGTAGACGAGAGGTCAGCTGAAGTAGAATGCTTTGTTGTCCATGAGATAGATCAAATAAATAGTCATCACTTGCACCCACGTGTGCCATTGGTATAACCAAGTCTTGCTTTCATGTGTCACATAACTTTCTATGCTCTTTGACCCACATTTTTTGAAATACATATATATGTTCTTGTGCATGCACCTCAGTTTGGTGGTTATGAATAAAGCATGAGTCATACAAAGGGAAATAAAGGACAATGAGACAGATTGCTTAGTATAATAACTGCAGCGAGCTGTAAATTTGTTATAAACTATGTCTTAACAGGTTTCTGAGACTCAGTCTAAGTGTAAAAGTGAAACCTGATAGAACTAGATGGAGGCTGGGCATAAACTTCTGCCAGAACCATGTGTGTGTGCATGTTTGTGAGTGTGTATCTGTTTGCGAGTATATACAGCAAAAGGCATTCTTATTTCATTTTAGGCTCTCATCAGTCTCATAAGCATCAGTGTTCTATCTGCTTATAGAATGCATGATCCAATACTGGTGAGGTTCTTGAGTGGTTTTCCTGACTGGTTTTACCATCTCCATTAATTTCACTTGTGCGCTGTTTCTACAAAGACCTCATGCTTGCCTCTGCAAGTACTGGATATTAGCACATGGAACAGCATTATATGGCAGTTATATGATGATGTCAAGCCCTGATCCCAGCAGTTCTTTTCTTGAATTCAGTGGTTTGATACTTAATCCTGGTGGAGGCTAGAGAGAAGTTTCCAGATTCAGTCCATCAAAAGGTGGGGCTCTCAAGTAATGATTCAAGACTCATTCCATTATTGCTGTTATTGCCTGTTATAATGCGAAGCAAAGGTTTAAGTGTCAGGGATCCAACCTGGCCACTCACAATCTCTAAAGATACCAGTTCTGGCATATCACACTGCCAGGGATATTATAGCCAGTGGAAGTTCCTCACCTTGAGATTAGAGGGTGGGTTCACCCACTGTCCAGACCTCTGCCATAATACTGTCAGAAGGATGGAAAAATAAGGGGTAGACTGCAGCCAAGTCTTCACAGAAGTAAATCAAGTTATGTCTCTCTATCTATCTATCTATCTATCTATCTATCTATCTATCTATCTATCTATCTATCTATCTATCTCAGTCTCTGCACCTTCTAGCTTGCCCAACTCAGCTATGAAGGGCTCACAAATATTCTCTGCTACAGCAGATGGAAGGATCCTGGGAAGTATATCCCTACTCTAAGTTTGTGGATTGCATACCAAGGTATAAGTACCACATAGCCCCTGATTGATCAGCTGTAACATGCCAGCTATCAGTCGGATCACAGGAAATGATCTTCAGAGTTACCTTAGTACACTCCACATGGGTACTAGTATTTAACGACTGTCATTCCATGGCCTACTCTGGGCCCAGCATGATCTGATAGCCCATGCTTTATGGGGCCACTTGGACTGCATCTGTTACTGCTCATAGTTCCTAGCTAGGATACCAAAAATCATGCTTAAGATCTGGTACAGACTTGAATCACTTGTACAGAAATACAAACTTAAGGACATGACCTAATGTTGTGACTAGACCGAGCACAGATCTGTCATGGCCCAGGGCCAGCCTTGCTCAACATGGTTTCAACTGTCAGGTCCCTGTATCCTGCATTCTTGCACATTCCCATCACAATATTTTCCCTGTGTGCCAATGAAGCTGATGGGGGTGGGAGACTACCACCTTCACAGAATCTGATAAGACATTTGGAAAGTGTAAGGGCTCATAGTTCATTATCTCATGAAAACTAAGGACAATGACTCCTCCCCCCCAGTGACCTTACCTTAAGGGATACTCAAGATTATGATATTCTCCATGCATAGGCCTAAGGTTGCCATTTCTTTCCCTCACTTCAAGAATCACCTAAAACATAACTGGGAAGAAAGAGAAAGTGCCTTGAGTCATCAGTCCCATCGAATTCAGACCAGTATTCTGGAAATGTACAAGCTCTACTCATGTGGCACCTGGAATTGCACAAACTCTGCTCATGTGACCACCTGGAAAGGCTGACACTGTCTATGAACCACTAAGTGATGGAAGCAAGATCCTAAGCAGATATCCCTTAGGCTGATTCCTAAATGATCTCCTCGGTTCAGCAGAGTGAGAAAAGATAACTGCACTTTGACACCCTATCACACCTGATTAGGACTCTGTCTGGACAGAAATGCTAATATGGCTCACTCCTCTGCTGTACTGGGCTTAGATTTCTATTGTTGACCAATGTTTTCATTGGCTACTATTACTATATTTGATTTTCAAGGTTTTGACCTGTACTTTAAATATTCCTGTTCTATTTTGTCACAGTTCTTCATTCCTTAGATAAATGTTAATTCCCTTACAACAGAATGCTTTACAATGTTTAAAAAGTTATATATATATTTGGTTACTTCACCTGCCAATATTTCAGTTTCCTCCATTGGATCAGGCACTAGAGAAGCTTTCCTCACACCCCGAGTTTGTTTCCTTAGAGGAAGCCTTTGGTTTTCAGACTGGGCTTCTATATGCCCTGCTGTAGGTTTGACTGTGCTGATGCTTTGACTATTTCAACTATTTAAGCATTTACCTTTGCAGAATGGTCTGGCTGGGGCTATCCATCATAAAAGAAGAGGTTAGATATTCCGATTCCCACTTGATGGAAGTAGTTTACTTCGTCCAGTCTTCTCAAGACTTAGTATATGGTGATGGATATGTTGAAGAGCAATGAGGCCTTCAGTATTAGGGAAGACTTTTAAATGTAGCTGATTAAGGTGAAGTTTGTTGTAGATGCAGTACCTTCTTACCATTTGCTCTGAATTCACACTCATTACAAAGTTGAGGGAAGGGAGACCAAAACTCTTCCTCATCACTCTGTGGTGATTGATAAGGATGGACTTTCGTTTTCTGAAGGCACTTGCAATACAGAAATCTCCCTTATCTTAGCTACCTTTGAAAAAAAAAAACTTTCCTCCTTAGAATCTGAACAGGTTTGCCCATCCTCTATTTAACCCGTTAGTTTGGAGGTGCTGAAGTTCATATCTTAAAAAAAACTTTTTCCTGATGGTTATCACCTTTGCTCACAGGATGTTGGCATGGAGGATCCTTAAGAATCTGTTGCTCATTAGGACTAACCTATTTTTCTTCCAGAAATGAATTTCTGAATTGTCCTTTAATCCATCAGTTCATGTCTGTATTTTCCCAATGGACCCTAGCTGTGCACTGCCAGCTGATGATCTAGCTGAAGTGGGTCCATAAGCTAAGGAAGTGAAATTAGCTGCTCATCTTCTTATATTGGAGGAAGGAAGGGTTGCCAGTTACCAAGCAACTATGTCCACGTGGATTGCCAGCATCATTATCCTCTGCCAACAGTTAAAATGCTGTAAGCAAAGGCCACTATATCAGAGCCACCAGAAATGTTGCTGCTTTAACTCAGTCACTCCAATGGAGCTCAGGAACTTTGCAGTGTAACTTCCAATGGGCGGAGCCTAAGCCTGTTGACAGAATTAAATTATGTCCTCACATTTCAAACAAATGTTCATATCGGTGGAACCACAGTGGTTATGAAAGAAGTACAAACTATTTTTATAGTGGTAGTATTGTTTAGGTTCTAGGTCATAAACTGAATTTTATAAGTCACAGTAAACACAGTAAGTATTACATTTGTAATATTTTGTAAACAGTTTACAATATCTCAGCAACCACTCAAGTTACATGCATAGTTTCACCAAAGCAAGATCTTCAAGGAAATTTTATTCATCTAGCTGAAAGCTTGCATATGGTGCTATAGAGTTCTGTCTGTGTTACTTAGTTGTTGAGATATTTAGAAAAATGTAAAAATTATTTCTATATAAATTAATATCATACAAACAACAGTTAGTATCGATTTAACTGCACTAGACAGAGGTCAAATATTAATGCAATTGCGTTTGCCATTGTGTAAGCTTTAAGATGAAATCTTTTAAAACCTTTTACATAGCATGATTTTGGAATTATTGATTCAAATATGAACAAGGACTATCTGACCCCTAGAGGTGTCAGTAGGAGTTAACTGCAGATGCACCTAGAGACATCACTTGGATGTAATGAGTTAAGTGCTTGAATAAAAAATGTCAGCACAACAGACATCTATGATGTTACCACCTGATCATCAGTGCACATCTCCATCACCCATTAATGTCTTAACTGTGATTTTAGAAATCGGGCCTCCATTTGTACATCTGTGCATTAGTACTTAGCTTTTGGCTGTCCTTGGCTCCTTCCATCCTGTTGGGTTCTGTGTTTTGGTTTCAGCCCAAACATAGAAACAGCCAAAGAGTGTCCCCAATGTTACATATAACAGATACATTCTTACCATATAATGTTGAGACACAAATATCCTCTATTATCTCCCCGTGCTTAGACATTACCTGCATCCTGCATCAGTTGTTGTAGTTTTCTACAAGTTGGGTAAGTATATAATTCTATATCACTTGATAGCTGTGTAGGTGTAAAATCTCCATTGTTTTTCTTGATATGCAGGCTACATGTTCAAGAAGTGCCTGGGTATAAATTGGAAGGCACTGGGGCAAGATATATTCTTAAGCCTGTAGATGACATTATGGCATATGTTGGTGTTTTGTACATGTACCTAGAGCATGGGATCTTCAAAGAAAAAAACACTCTCTTGGGGCCAGGCATGTCTTCTTTGCCAATCATTATCATAGGCCTCAGCAAGGAGGCCTCATCTCTGGCATCATTCTGAACCTGAACTTTTCACTGTTATATAAAATCAAAGAAACATCAATTGTATCATGGTACATCTAGTCAGCCTGTTTCCCTTTTTAATAGACATTCTACAGATCCTTTCAATTTATACACACACACACACACACACACACACACACACACACACACACACACACACACACACACACACACACACACACACAGGGCCAGGCTTATCTATGAAACTCCATTGATCAGTGCTTATTTGTGTGATCATTAGTGCACAATCATTATAATCATCAACCCCTTTTTCTTATTTTTCTACATGGGGTGGGCTGTTCTGTCAACTGTTGCCATCTCTCTTGATTCAATGCCATCTCTGTCACAGTTCTCTCACATAATCCATCCATCCCTTTGCTGGTCACCCTTGTTCCATCTTGCCTTCTTTCTGTTTGTCATAAATCTTCACTAGACTGTCTTCTGGTTTTCTGCACATGTGCCCAAACCACTGTAATCTGATCTCCTTGACCATCTCTGCAACTGGAGCTACTTTGGCATCTGCTGTAATGTCCTTATTTTTTCATCTGTCCCGCAGTCTACATCCTTCTTCCCATCTCAGGCACTACATCTCCATCACCTCCAGCTTCCTCAAGTGCTTTGCCTTTACTGCCCAATTTCTGTACCATACAATACTGCTCGTCACACCACTGTTTCGTATACCTTACTTTTCAGCTGGTTTGGCATTCTTATATCATCACTACCCTTGACATGTGCCAATTGGCTACAGACCCTCTGATTCTAGTGTTAACCTCTGCATTCAGACTTCCCTTATCCTCAACCACCCCTCTCAGATACTTGAAGCTGTTAACTTGTTTCATTATTTTCCCTTCTATTTCAATTCTCAGCTTCTTCTGATTTCCCCCATTTGTTACCATTGCAGGTGTTTTATCTGTACTCACTTTCATCGGGGCTACTTCAAAACACTGAAATTTCATAACGTTGAAATTCAAAGCACTGAGACAAAAACATCAAAATCCCAAAACACTGAAAACCCAAAACAATGAAAACTTAGAACATTGAAAGTGTGCTTCATAACATTGAGAACTGTAATGCACATGCAAATAACATCCCCTTCACCTATAACAACACCTAACAAACACACTTTCTACTATGTTTCTGCAGGGAGCAAGCCCCCCTGCACCCGAACTCCCCACACCCCCTGTAAATTAGATATGCTCGACCCCCCACACCCCCCTGTAAATTAAATATGCCAACTTCAAGATCACACTACAGTGGAAAAAAAAAAGTTAATTTCCTAACTTTAATTTACAGGGGTTGTGGGTGGGTGCAGGTGGGGCTTGCCCCCTGCAAAAATGTAGTAGAAAGTGTGTGAAATCAGTCCTCTGTCTGTCTTATGTCTTTTAAGCTTAACTTAACTACAAACACCCTTCAATATATTTTCATTTCCTCTTACACCAAACCTTCTTCTCACTCTGTCCTTATCATTAACCTCCTCACTAATACCTATCTACAAATTTCTCACCAATATCTGGACATAATAAAAATATTGCGGTGGTGGTGCTGTGGTAGCATTGTCGCCTCACAGTAAGATGTTGTCCGATTCGATTCTCAGCTAGAGCGTCTTCTGTGTGGAGACATGCGTGAATGGGCGTACCTTCGTTGAAGGTTGGGCATAAGGGCCGGCAACTTGGCACGTAAAAATCTACTGCCAATCATTAGCAGACTGGAGTTCAGCTGTGGCGACCCCTAACCAGGAAAAGCTGAAAGACACAACAATCTGGACATAATACTGCTCAGTTAACCTTCACCATTCGCATGCTTTAATCTGTCTTCACTGCAGACTAAAGCAACTTTTCTATGATATCATCCTTTCACCTCTTTGACTCTTCTTCTGTCCCTAAACTTCCCTTACTACTAATCCTTGAATAGTCTCATATTACTCTTCCATCCCTATTACTAAAATTGCAAAACATTCTATTTCCAAAGTTTATTTGACAGCTTAGTAATCAAGCTAACTCTCTTAACTGATTTGTCAACTAATTACCTTTCCTACTTTTTTAAAAATGTTAAATGCCAATTTTTTTCATGATTGCACAAATGTTTTGATTGTATATTTTTAATTTTGCCCATAATTGTACTTTAATCTATGTTTAAAAATGTATGCTTAGTTTTGATATTAATATTGTTTAAACTTCTACAGTTCAAACTTTGTAATTGTGAAGTCTTTCTCCCTGGGCCTCTGCTGAAAATGAGCTTCTGACCCGGTCAGACTTTCCCAGTCACTAAATGTCAATAAATAGATAAATCCTCCATCCTTTGCTGAAGTTCTTGTTTCAGTTCTGCCAGTAATGCCTCAATGACTGCATACAGAAACTTTGTGGAGCTGTCCCTCTCAACATGTTTGCTGATGTAGTCCATTACCAGTATAAGCAGCTGTGGGTTCACAGCTGAAACTGTCACGCATAGACATTCCCAGTCAGAAACCTTCTGTGAGACCAAACACTGTTTGTGCTTGAGTTATTGGGTCTTTGTATATAGCCTGCATTAATTCTACCAATGTTTCTTGAACTTCAGACAAGCACAGGACTTTCTTTTTGCCATCTACCAAGTCACTTTCCAGAATGTGGTAGAGTGCCTCTGGTGCTTTGTTCTTTGCTATTGCAACTCCTCTTTTAGCCTCTTTATAGGTTCATATGTTCATGGGAGGTTACTAACCTAAAGACTCAAGAGCCCGTACAAGACTAGCCAGTTTGTCAAGATTTTGCCCAATTTTCTATCCCCAGGGGAAAGATACCAAGGGTCAGCAAGTGGGGTTTTGTCAGTTTTTAAAGACTGCCTCTCTCCATAAGGGACATGGGCACCATCCCAGGAGTGAATTTGCTTTTTCCCATCCAATGGTCCAAATTGCACTTGAAGTTGGTCAGGGAAGGTCTTTGCTTCACATGAATAGGAAGCTTATTCCAGAGGAGGGGCAATCTCTGGGATACATATCTGTCTCCAGCATGATCTATTCATGCAAGACATCAGGTTTAGATCCTTGGAGCAGGTAACTCTCATGCAGTTAGTTTTGTGAATATGCAATACTTCCATCAGAGCTGGATCAGAGACTGCCTTTTGGGTCAGGAATAGATCACCCCTCACTAATCAGTAGGAAACTGAATATAGTGAAAGGGCTGCATATGACATGTTGGTTACAGACTGCATTTTATGGTGAGAAACCTCTCAGGATACTCCACCTGTTGCAGGTGCCTGGAGAGGTATATGCCAAAGGGTGCATTGTACTCCATTATTGCTCAGATGGCAAGTACAATGGTGTTATGACATCCTTAGATCTGGATGCCATACCCTTACTTATAAGGTGAGCCACATAGAAGGATTTCCTCATCATGTGGACACATGGTAGTCAGAATTCATATTACTATCTATCTGGGTACCCAGATCTCTCAGCACTGGGTCCACTCTTGGGGGTGCTATCAATGCTGTAATTTGCAGGGGTATTTGATTTCCCAAAGGGTATTATTATGCACTTTTTCACATTTAGTTTAAGGCCATAGCTCTGACACTAATCTTTAGTCTGCATCAGTCCTTTCTGTAGGATATCAACATCATTTGAGGAGTCAGTGATTGCCACAAACTTACAGTCATCAGCAAACATGGTCAGCCAAAGGCCATCTACATCTGCATTGACATCTGAGAAGTATATCCTAAATAGAAGGGGCCCAGACTAAGACCTGTGGTACTCTACTCATGACTGGCCTCTTGTTGGATGTGTATTCCCCCACTCTAATAAAGTGTCCTATTCGTGAGACATTTTTCTATCCATCTGGTGACGTAGAGATTTATGCCCAATTTTATGAGTTTATCTATAATAACCATGTTGAGTATTGTGTCAAATGCCTTGACCTGGTCAACGTAGGCAGTATGCACTGTCTTACCCTCATCCATGGCTTTGGTGACCTTCTCAAAGAAGTAGGACATGCCCTTGATGAAGCTGAACTGGGTTGGGTGTAGACTCTGGAGATCTCCTGTGTCATTAATCAGGTCCAAGATTATCCTTTCCATAGCTTTGCATATCAGGCTAGTCAGATGTCTGGGTCAGTAGTTTCCTGGGTCAGTTGATGCCCCCCCCCCCATGCAGAGGAATGACTGTTGCTGTCTTCCACTCCACTGGGACAAAGCCTGTTTGGAGACTGGGGTTAAACAGAGATCCAGAGGGGTCCACTATGTCACATTTCAAGCTATTTAATAGGCACCTTGGGATTCCATTCGGGCTAACTGATGCCATTTTTCTAGCTTTAGGGAGCACAGTGGCAACCTTTCCTTTTGTGATAACAGACAAGGGAATGGTAAGGAATATTTCATGGGGAATGGCTGGAGGTGATGATGGGGGTGAAATTACAGCTGAATTTATCAGCCAGCAGGTCTGCTTTTTCTTCTGGCTGAGTGTAGGTAGTACCATCTACAGCCAGCTCAGCACATTATTGAGTGTTTCCCTTAAGATTTTGGACATAGCTAAAAAATGCTTTGTGGTTATCCTTTGCTTGAGAGGCTGTTTTAGTCTCATATTTACCTTTTGTAGACTTGACCAGTACCCTCATTTGCCTATTGAGACTAATTGTGCACCCTCCCACTTGCTTCTAGACAGGAATTTCTTCTTTCTGTTGTATAATCTATTTATGCCAGGGGGTCCATCAGGGTGACTTGTTTTGCCAGCTAGACCTGGGTTTAGTTCGGGCAGGTACTGCCATTTCTATGAAGTTGTTTAAGTGGTTGTAAAGGGCAATCATGTATGCCTCTGCATAGACTTTCATGTTTTTGAAGTTATAGGGAGCTTTAAAATTACCTATGGTATCACTTAATAGAAGGCGATTTGTCTTGGAAAAATTATTTAGGATTTTAGGGATTGCTGGGAGTTCTACCATTACATTTATTTACAAAGAGACCGATTTATGATCTGATCATACCAATGAGGACATTACGCTGGAGGGTACAACACTCCCAAATGTTTGTGAGTACTATGTTAAGGATATTTGAGCCCCTAGTGGAAGTGTAGACCAGCTGTTCCAGAACAATTGCATTGACAAAATCCAGGAATCCCTGAGCCTACATGTTAGTAGTCGTGCATGTTTCCAATTTATAGAGGAGTAGTTAAAATCATCCATGAGTAGTGTGTTGGGCTGAATGGTAAGAGATTCTAGTAACGTCAGGTGTGAGAAGTGGTTTCATGGCTCATGATTGGGGATCTGTAGCTAGTGATGATAGGGTGGAGGATTTTGCTTATGGTCAGCTGGACATGCAGTAGCTCATGTGAATCATCCTGTCTGACCAATCTTGTGGTGTCATTTTTTTTATGTAAATGGAAACACCTCTTACTTTAATTTTTTTCTTTTCAAAGGATGGTCTGAACGTGTGACAGGCATTGTAGCCTTGCAATGCCAGGTTGTTTTTTGTAGTCTCGAACCTCACCTCTGTAGCTGCACAAGTGTCAGCATTCTCCAGGGCAAGGACAGCTTCCAGGGAGTGGAGTTTCTTGTTAATACTCCTAGCATTGAGCAGTGGTACCTTTAGCTTGGCATTAGAAGAATTTGTTATGTTGGTAGGTATCTTGGTTTGGCACTACCTAAACAAAGGCACTATGGGGTGACTAATGCATTGGCCAGTATTCAAAAGCCTAGCAGAAATAGGTGCTGGCCATCTCTGACAAAGCAGAGTGGTCTATGGATCATGTGGTCCCAGGCTGACAAATACTGGATCCCACTGGAATGACAATTATTGAAGTCAATCACTTTCTGTTTGTATTGTCATATCATTCTTAGTGAGGGAAGAATGCTGCTCAATGCGAGATTCATACCCGCTTGTGACATGTATTCAGACAGGTCCATCCCGTCTCTCTTCATATAGTCCAGAGAGGTATATTTCAGGTCATTCACACCCACATGGACTATGACTGAGTCATGCTGGTACATGTGGTTGAATGACCTGAGTGCCTGCTTGAGCTGGTGAATCCTGGCCCTTGACAAGCAATTGATTGTAACCTTCTCTTTACCCAGCTTGTGGAGGGACCATCCATGTGTCGCACAATGGAGTCACCTATGACCGAGTTACTTGAATGTGAAGTGTTTCACCTTAGGGGCTTGTTTGTGGAGACACTGCAATGTGTATTTTTATGTGCATTGGTTGGTGTTGACTTGGTTTTCTTTGCAAGTGGTTTCTGAGGGCAATGTATGGGAGACCTCTGAGATTTTGGTAAGTTACTTGTGAGTACATCCACATATGAGGGTTTATGTGTCAAAACCTTATTTAGTGAAAGAAATGATGTGGATGCACTGAAAACCTGTTTGTCGTTTGATTTGTCAGTATGTGAGAGTCGTGTCTCAATCTGGAGGGGAAATAGCAAATTCAATCCTGGGATGGTGACCATGTCCCTTATGGACAGAGGCAGTCTTTAAAAACTGTCAAAATCCTACTTGCTGATACTTATCTTTCCCCTGGGGATAGAAAATTGGGCAAAATCTGGGCAAAACTGGCTAGTCTTGTACGGGCTCTTGAGCCTTTAGCTTAGTAACCTCCCATGAACCTATAAAAAGGCTAAAAGAGGAGTTGTAATAGCAAAAAACAAAGCATCAGAGGCACTCTACCACATTCTGGAAAGTGACATAGTAGATGGCAAAAAGAAACTATCAGCTCTGAGTACATTTGACTTATTTTTTCCTCTAGGTTACTGGAAGTCATGTCTTGCACCAGAGCTGGACCTTGAACTGCTTTTTGCTGAACAGCTGCAGAATTCTTTTCAGTCAGTGTTTTCTCCTCACCTTTTTCTGATTGATTGTCTTTCAGGTTCTCTGAATTTGTTTTTTGCTGTCATCCAGGCAGTGCACTTGCTAGCCGGTTACTTAAATTTACCCAAAAAGGCATGTTAACTGGCTCTGTTATCTGAGTATCAGCTTCCCCACTGGGAGAGCTAAAATTAAGCTTTTACTCAATGTGAGGTTGTCTTAGAAGCCACCAAGCTAGAATGCTGATATTCATAACATTAAGCCCATATGAGCAAAAGGGTATAACATCAAAGGTCTGTAAAATGGAATGGCTTGTTTTATATATGTAATATATGACTATAGATGTGGCTACTGATATATACACAAATGATGTATATTTGTATGACTTAAAAAAAGCTTTGAGGGAATAATTGAAAAAACTGATCATAAACTCGCATATTTTTATTAAAGCTGTTGCTTTACAGATACTTGTGCCAAGCCATGGTGGGGGGTGGGGGGGGTGTCAAGTATTACTGTATAGATATCAACATTTTGAATAGTGTAATTGATATTCTAGACATCTGAATTACATCAAAATTTACATTTAAATTATTTCCCTGGGAGGTGGGAACAAACTCCCTACTCCCATGCAGGATGACCTTTTCTCTATATCTTTAACAAATGAGTCTTCTCCTTGAGTCACAGTAATTCAAGGGTAACAATGATCACCACCTTAATTCAGATATGTGGGTTTGAAACTGTATTATTCAGAATTCCAAGCAGAAAAGTGGGTTAAGGCTTCTACAGATGGGACTTTTCTGTATCCATGAAACAAATACTTTAAGTATGCATGGTATTAAAAACAACAGGAAGCTATTGCCTTTTCTTAAAGGAAAGATAGACATCCTTTATTCCATGCTGTAAATGTTCTGCTTTTAGCTTTCACAAAGCAATCAAAATACCTTCTAGCAAATTGTTTGCTCTTCTTCTCATCTTTGTAATCAGTATCTTACTTTTACATATTTTTGTTTTTATTTAATGACATACCTTAATGGTTAACATATATATTCATAAATGTCTAGTATAACATATGTTTTACACATATGAGGTTAATCTATCCATGAGCACTTGTTGTTGGCTAATCTAATATAAATAAGGAATAACTATGAGAGTTATCACATCATAGGGTGTTTTATAATATTATCATTATTATTTTTTGGACATTCTATTTCATACATTTCACACCTCCTATACATCCTCATGTACAGTTCCCTCCTATTCACAAATCTGAGAAAAACAGACCTCAAAAACCTTGAATCATGTTACAATAAGATAGCCAAGTATGCCAGAAACCATCCTCACAGATATCACCACTGCTCAGCTCTCTCATAGCTAAACTAGCTAGAGCTCCCAAACCATGTTATTACTCAATCAACTTACTTTAGTCCATAAATTAGTCCATCAACCTAGCAAATGCCCTGCCATTTCTAACTTAGTCCAACTAGTACTAATGTCAGATCTCTCAGATCTTCTAACAAACTTGTGCTAAAGGTTATCCCCTCCCACTACTTTCATGGTAACTCCCTCTATTCTCACAAAATAGCCAGACTCTGGAACACTCATTATGAGACTATAGCAAAACCCCCCAACCAGCACATGTTCAGACTGCTCCTGGAGAATCACCTTGCTACTGATTGGCTATGCTTTTGCCATTCTCCAGGCTAAATCCTACCCATTTTCATTACTTTACCCACGTCTCCCACCTTACCTTACCATATTTCTGATGCTTCTAGCAACCCAGTCACTTCATCTTCATTTCTTATTTTTCTTCTCTATATAGATTTCTCATACCGGTCCATTCACTTGTTTTCTGAATAATAACTTATTTTTTATGCTACACTTTCATGTATTTATATGTTATATGCTTATAACTATGCCTGTTCTTGCAATATGTCTCTTAGTTCAAGGTTATCTTTTCTCAGGATATTTAAATTCTCTGTTATTTTAACTTGTTTTGTTATATAAACTACTATGGTTTGTATTTAAGTTTGTATTGCACTGTTGCGGAGCTTTTCTCCCCGGGTCTCTGCTGAAAACGGGCTCTTAACCCAATCGGACACTACTCGGTTAACAAATGTAATAAATAAATAAATAAAATAAAATAAATACATGCAAATAGTTTAAGCACATAAATAAACTTCTACTAAAACACTTACCAGATACTAAAGCTTTGTGTAGAGCTAAGATGTCAAGTGATACTTCACCCTTATGCTGCAGCAGTGATCCTGGTACCTGGTGCTGTTTGTGTAATGCAGTTAGCCATACAGGCAGAGTTTTATTTTATGTGCTTTATACTATTAGATATTAAGGACTAAGCCTATGACTGCTGGTTTATATCTCCATAAGTCAATGAGACAAGTCTAGCATCATATAAATAAATGCAATTAGACTTGAAACACTCATGAACCTAATGAAGAACAGGGTTAGTAATTTTATTTAGTAAAGTACTTGAGTTTGTTTAGATCAGTTTGTTAAGAATAGGTTTTGACCCTAATTGTGTTCAATGCTGCCTGGCATTTCTTTTTATTTTATTTTGGTGCGTGTGCACAAACACACACACACACACACACACACACACACACACACACACACACACACACACACACACACACACACACACA
The DNA here is from genome assembly GCF_019279795.1 of Protopterus annectens. Classification (NCBI taxonomy): domain Eukaryota; kingdom Metazoa; phylum Chordata; order Ceratodontiformes; family Protopteridae; genus Protopterus; species Protopterus annectens. The sequence continues at coordinate 1,110,695,316 of NC_056728.1, read as the reverse complement.
CACAATAGTTGTATTCTAGATTACTGACTAGGGTTGCCACCTTATCAAATGCCCAAAGTGGGACATTTTTGGTACAAACATCAGATTTTACAGGGCGAAACATACCCACGGCCAGTACAAAGGTCAGAAATTCACTTTTTTGCCTAAATAAAAGCTTATTCTTGTAACATTTTAGTTGCTTATTCTATTTTGTATAACATTTAGATGTTTCAGATACAGAATAACTATGTTATACAACTATTACATAAAATATAGGAAATAATTTTGTCCTAAAATCTCAGGACATTTGCCATTTTTTCAATTTTTTTGCAGGATACAACTGCCCAAAGAGGGTCTGTCCCTCGCAAAGTGGGACAGGTGGTAACCCTATTACTGACACATAATCAAAGTATTGTTGTATACTGCAGTTACATCTTGTAGTTTGTTTCCAAAATGGATTTGGACAAAATAATTGTATACTGTCTGGCTGCCTTCCTTCCTTCTCTGTATTTTGTTAAACTACGTGCATTTAGAGAAAGGAATGGATTCAGTCCAGTGAAAGGGCTTGTCTAGTCTTAAAGCTCAAGGGTGTTTCAGTTCTATCCTTTATCATAATCCAATAAAAGTATTCCATCATCTGTTTGCCAAGATGTTTAATCTCTAGGATCAGCACACCATCTCAATTAATCTCATCTGAAAAGAGAAACTGAAGGCAGTGATTATGTAAGAGACACAAATCCAGTGTATTAACACAGTAAATGAGACAAAAAATATAAAGGATTCTTAATGAGAGTTGCCTAGCATTCACAGTAGCTGTGGCATTAGTAATATACGGTGTGTATGAATTCAAACTGTTTGCAGATGGTTTTGTGAGTGCATTCTGAACAGTAGAAAATGTTTCCATGGGTTAATTAATGTTCTTGAATAACTGAAAAATCCTTAGAGATGTTACAGATGATACGAAAGAATACAAAGTGTAGAAAGGCTGACCTATGAAAAATTTAATTTGGAGGTAATGAAAGTATTAGATTAGATTTCCCTCCTTCTCAATTCTTGGAGATGTAATTGTTACATTTGTTATAACAGTTAAGGATACATGCATGTATTATACTCACATGTAGATAACTATGGGCTTCTTTCCTGTAAATCAAATCCACCTTTTTATATTTATCTTGAGGACTATTCTTGTTATGTTGTCATTCTCAGCTGTAACCTTTTTTATGAAAGTGTTCACTGCCTTCTGTTCTGGGTCATTATATCCTCCCTGATTCCTGTATGGATTTTGCTGAGTTTTCTTGGCTTTATCTCACATCCAAAGACATCCCAGTAGGTTAACCATCAATGCTCCTAAACTACCTGTTGATATGTATGCAATGTGCCATGAGTGTGTGTTTGTGTGAAAGTATGCATTGTGCATATCAGAGTGTGTGTGTGTGTGTGTGTGTGTGTGTGTGTGTGTGTGTGTGTGTGTGTGTGTGTGTGTGTGTGTGTGTGTGGAGGGGGTGGGGGGATTCTGTGTCAGTGTCTGCATGTGTGTGTGTGTGTGTGTGTGTGTGTGTGTGTGTGTGTGTGTGTGTGTGTGTGTGTGTGTGTGTGTGTGTGTGTGTGTGTGTGTGTGTGTGCGCGTGTGTAAATTGTTTGATGGCCTAGCGGCTTGTTTAGGATTTATTCTCTGCCTTATACTGGTTATATATGGCAAACATATATATATATACAAATATGCATATTATCTGACCCAGTACTCATCATGTCAAACAGCACTCGCTTAGAGGTTCCCATAACCTCATTAATTTTAACCCTGATACATTTAACAGAATTTTAAGCTTCTTTAACTGGCCTGTCCTGAAAAATATTCTACTCACACAGCTGTAAACTAATTTAACTCACTTTTTCTAAAAATCCTCCAACTAGAACAAAAAGAATAAAGACTAACCATACTCCTCAGTCAACAACCCAAACAGGCACCTAATGTATGAAATAGAGAAGGTTTGGAAATAATGGTTAAAATATAGATGTCCCAAAGCCTACAACACTTTAAAGAACTATGTAGCCATACTAAAAGGCAAATTATCGCAGACAAGAAAATATATTTCTGTAACCCCTTAGTAAATCAGTCATCCAACCCTAAACATTTCTTGTCTTCTATTAATAATATATTCTACCCTGGAACATCCACCTCTCCTAATCTTATCCCAAGTAACAGTCCCTATAAAACAGCTGTTCAGTTTAACACACATTTTATATTAAGCATTAAAGCCTGACCAAACAAACACTGGAAGAAAGAGTGCCTCTAATCCAAAACTTGACCACAATTTAAAAACAGAAGCACTTGGAGCCACGAGTCACACGAACAGACTTTATTCAATAAAAAACACTCAAATAAGCATTAAAGCTTTTACTAAAGATTTTTCTCACAGCAATCCTGGCATGCCCTCTATACAGATGGCAAACACCCCCTATTTCACCCTAAAATATATCCCAACCTCCTAATCAAATTGCTACTTCTTAAACTGAAACCCTATTCTACTTCAGTAGATAATCTTCCAGCAGAATACCTCAAGCCATCGGCCATTTCCAGTCCTGTGTCTCTTCTACTTAACAGATCTATCAAGAAGTCGTATGTTCCTTCGCTACTGAAAAAAAATTCTGCATCACCCCCCCTTCATAAAGGAGAAACCTCATCTGTTATAACCAAATTCAGACCTAGCACCATATTATCCCCTTTGTCAAAAATTCTAGAGAAGTGCATTCACAAGCAATTTATTGAACATATTCTTCAGGAAAAGCTTCTGACCCCCACACAGTATAGTTTTAGTCCCACTCATAGCACTACCATTGCCTTATTAACCTTCACATATACTATTAACAAAGTCAGGGACAGAACCAAAAAAAAAAACTGATAAAAAACAACAAAGGCAGTGGTAATCTCCCCAAAATACATTTATATTAGTGCTTTCATTGACAAAACATACATCAACTTCTTCAGACATCAAACAGAATTAATTCACTACTTAAATAGTATTCCAATTATGACACCACATAGCAATCAATCAATTAAGCTTTTAAAAGTAAATGCACTTAAATATAAGAAAACCCATATACATCAAAAGCCACTTCCCACAAAATAACAAACCATGTATAAAAATATATATATATATATATATATATATATATATATATATATATATATATATATATATGTATGCAATCTTCTTCTTTTGGCTTTTTCCTGGTTGGGGGTCGCCACAGTGGATCATCTGTCCTCTCATGATTGGCAGTGGAGTTTTACAGTGTCAAGTTGCCAACCCAGCACCCAACCTTCTACAGAAGGCACACACATACACGCACTCAGACCTAGGGCCAATTTTTTATTTATTTATTTAACATTTGTTGACCGGGAATGTCCGACTAGGTTCCACAGAGCCTGTTTTCAGCGGAGGCCCGGGGAGAAATGCTCCAGAAGATACTCCAATTTAGAGTGTCCAATCCAACTACAGCATGTCTTTGGGATGTGGGAGGAAACTGGAGCACCTGGAGGAAACCCACACAACCACAGGGAGGACATGCAGACTCTGCACAGAAGGCATCCCAGCCAAGGATCGAACCGGAGAACCTCTTGTTGTGAGGCGGCAACGCTAAGTGCTACACCACCGTGGCCGCATATATATATATATATATATATATATATATATATATATATATATATATATATATATATATATATATATATATATATATATATATATATATTCAGTAAAATCTGTATATGTCAAAATAAAAAAGGTATATAGTAAAAAAACATAATGACACATTCACAATCTAGCTTTCCAAAGCTTTCAGTTTCAACCACCCCTTCCATCTTTTTTCACCTGTTCAATAACCATATAAGAGAATCTATGTCCATTATTTTCTACTACATGTCCCACCAAAACATTAGTGTTACTTTGCTTACTGATATTATACTGGTGCTCATACAGTCTCTCTTTAAGATGCCTCTCAGTTTTACCAATATAAAACAAAGTACAGTTCTGGCACTGAGCAAGGTAAACAACCCCCAAGCTTTCACAATTAAATATACCTTTTAAAATGTACAAATTGTTCCCTATACTAAATTTATTTGATACTTCAATCAGGTGACAAAATTTGCATCTGCCACATTTATACATACCGACACTGCCAGCATTAAAATATTTTTTTTTTCTCCAATAGGTTTTTGATGTTACATCCCCACCTGAATACCAAACCAGGTTCACTACCAATTATTTGTCTAAATAGAGGGTCTTCAATCAAAACAACCCAATTTTTAAATAAGATGCTCCTAAGTGCTCCAGCATTTAGTGAGAAAGGGGTACTAAATTTCAATGAATAATCTAAAACCTTATTAGATACTTTACTAGGTGTCCCATTGGAAACATACGAAACATTTAAATCACTGGGCTCATTTCTAACACCCAGGATACATTTAAACCATCCCTCCACCCTCTTCATATAACCTCATTTATGACAGATGTCAATAGTTCACTAGGGTAAGATCTGGCCAGAAACATGTTCTTCAAATGCTCACATTCCAAATGGAAATCATCATCAAGTGTAACCATCCTGGCAGCTCTTACTAACTGGCCTTTTACTATCACCTTCTTCTGGTGAAAGGGATGGTTACTCTCATAGTGGAGGAAGCCATTAGAATCTGTGGCCTTCCTAAAAATTCTGGCAACATATCTTGAGTTAGATCTGTCCTTTAAAAGGAGGACATCAAGATAAGATATTTGCTCAGACCCAAAGTCAAAAGTAAAATTGAGAAAGCTGGTAAAACCAGAAATCTGTTCTACAAATTCTGAGGCTTGCTTATAATTACCTTTAAAAATAATAGAAATGTCATCCAGAAATCTGGTGTACCAAAACATACATTCTTTAAAACCTTCACTCTTAAATAAATACTCATCCTCTCAATAGGCTGTTATGCAGTTAGCAAAACTCCCCCCACAGGGAGAGCCCATTGCCATGCCCGACCGTTGAAGGTAATAATTACCATTAAAAAGGATGAAATTATTAGACAAAATAATGTCAAGCAGATATTCAATGAGATCTATTTCATCACCAGGGGCACCCTTGTTATGTAAAACATCCCTTAACCATTCTATGCCCATTGCCTGTGGGATAACAGTGTATAAGTCCCTAACATCAATTGTTAAAAAATTATATTCAGCCTCAAATGATAGGGAATTCAAACTGTTTAAAAAATCCCAAGAATCACAGCATATTTGAGGGACATCCGTCAGATATTTCTTCAATAAACCATCCACAAATTTGGCACAACCACATGTAATACATTTCCTTCCATCCACAATAGGACGAAGGGTGGATTCATCACATTCTTGTGGATTTTTGGGAGTCCAAAAAATGGTAGGGTTAAGGGGAGCCAGGATGTTAATGTAATTATAAACATCCATATTAATTCTAGCCTCAATGAATAAATCATTTATATGTGATCTAATCCTTTGACATGCCCCATTAAATTCATTTAAAGAGACCAACATGTAAGCATCAGAACTGAGTATATTCACTATCCTATTATAGTCAATTTCATTCATAAAAACCAGGCCTCCACCCTTATCTGGTTTTAAAACTTTAACATCTGAATTTTTAATCTTCCTAAAAGCATCCAATTCTTCAACCGAAATGTTATAACTGTTGCCATATTTAACAGTACTGTTCAACATATTTCTAATATTTATTTCACACAATTTTTCAAATATGGCAACAGTCTTTGAAAAACTGGGTTAAACATGCTTGATATTCTAAAATCATGTTCCACAAAATAATGGTTACCAAACAAAGCTTTTAGATTTAATTTGTGGGTAAAAATTTTTAAATCTTGCAAAGTAGCTACTAAATCAACTCTACGAGGTGGCACAAACATCAGACCTTTAGATAAAAATTCAACAAGTATAGGAGGGACCTCAAAATCTGAATAATTATAGATCTTAAAGTCACCTGTGGAAGTAGTCAACATCCGAAGATTCAAGTCAAGATTGTCCAAAGCAACACAAAATCCTTACTGACTTTCTTCACAGTTGGCTACCTCCTCCTTCTGTTCAGTTTCTGTCGACAATTGTCAGAGTAATGGCCACCAGGTTGCTGTTGATTCAGCTGTTTGCCATTCTGAAAACCCTGATCTCCAGATATGTTATCATTACTGGTACATTCCTGAAGATGTTCACTATGTCTTACCCCAGCATGCACATCCTCATGAATATTCATAGTACCTTCCAAATCGGAAGATCCCCCAATAGAATCTTGGCTATGCTGTGAACTAGAAATTACATTGTTCGCATCAACCAAAGAAACAGTAGACCCAGCCGGAAGGGGATAAGCATGAACATGTACATATTCTAGCCTATCCCTTTCTTTTTATTTTTAGTGTCTTTTAATTTGTTCAAGGCACTGTCTATACTGTTATATATCCGATGCTAATCATATCGGTAGCATGCAAAATCAGCATCGCTAGTGATGACAAATTCTAAATTCACCAGTTCATGCTTTAGATTGTCCATGTCTGTTTTGTAGTGGTCAATTAATAAAAGCAAAAACTCACAGCCCTGAGAATCAAAGAGCTGTAATAGTTGACGATGGAATGCAGAATCACGCACTACACCAGTGGGAAATCTCCACTGGTGTAAACCCTTAGGGATTTGACGTCTGCTGATGCACTCTTCAAGGTACAAAATCTCGAGCTGAAGTTTTTTATATTTAAAAAGCTTGAGATCAAACAATTTTAGGTTAGTCACAATATTATGTCCAGAATAATGTCCATTATTACCAGCAGGAGACACTTCCATCACGTTAGTAAGGCACAGCGGTTCACTTAAACAATTCAATAAGGAAGGAATGGTGACATTACCCATTGTTTGGGATTAATTATCACTATAAACAGTCTGTAGATTAGGCAACTGACTGCTGGAACTAGTTGCCTGCCTGGGAGGTAAGCTCAAGGAAGCAGAAGTAGTCCCAGTAGTGGATGAGGTAGAAACGCCAGCAACAGGAAAAAAATCCTTCATTGGAAGAGCCACAGGTTCTATTAGGCATAGAATAACCACGTTCCATTTTAGCAGCCAGGTCATCCACTCTGGATGTTAGTTGTTGGATGAGCAAGGTTAAGTTCCCCACAGCATTCGCCTCAGAGGGGCCATTACTCTCCAAAGAAAACAATCATGGAGAAATAGAAGATCCACTGGCCATACCAAACGAACTTCGTCAGCACAAACAACAAGAAAAACTGATAAAAAACAACAAAGGCAGTGGTAATCTCCCAAAAATATGTTTATATTAGCACTTCCATTGACAAAACATACATCAACTTCTTCAGACATCAAACAGAATTAATTCACTACTTAAATAGCATCCCAATTATGACATCAGATAGCAATCAATCAATTAAGCTTTTAAAAGTAAATGCACTTAAATATAAGAAAACCCATATACATCAAAGGCCACCTCCCAAAACATAACAAACCATGTATAAAAAAAAAAAAAAAAAAAATATATATATGCAATGATGTATACTGATCAGTGAAATCTGTATATATCAAATGTAATAAAAAAACATGATGACACATTCACAATCTATCTTTCCAAAGCTTTAATTTTCAAAATATATTTCAAAGAGCACTGTTCATTTAGTCCGGGGGGAACATAGGCATTCAGCCTTAATTGCCAATACAGTTCTCGTTCTTCCAAATGTAATTGACATGGCCCACCCCTTCCATCTTTTTTCACCTGTTCAATAACCATATAAGAGAATCTATGTCCATTATTTTCTACTACGTCTCGCCAAAGCATTAGTGTTACTTTGCTTACTAATGCTGATGATGACATATACAGATTTTACTGATTAGTATACATTATTGCATGTATATATATATATATATATATATATATATATATATATATATATATATATATTTTATACATGGTTTGTTATTTTTTGGGAGGTGGCCTTTGATGTATATGGATTTTCTTATATTTAATTACATTTACTTTTAAAAGCTTAATTGATTGATTGTTATGTGATATCATAATTGGGATGCTATTTAAGTAGTGAATTAATTCTGTTTGCTGTCTAAAGAAGTTTATGTATGTTTTGTCAATGAAAGCTCTAATATAAACATATTTTTGGGAGATTACCACTGCCTTTGTTGTTTTTTAAAAGTCAGGGACAGAGGCAAACTTGTTTCCTCTGTATTACTTGATCACTCTAAAGCTTTTGATCTAGTATCTCACCAAAAACTCCTCAACCAACTGTCTTCCCTTGGGCTATCATAACCCACATTACTGTGGCTGACAACTACTTAATGGATAGATCTCAATCTGTTAAATGACTCTCCACTTTTTCTCCCTTCCTTTCTGTCCATACTGATGTGCCTCATGACTCTATTCATGGCCTTCTGCTCTTTAATATATTCAATAACAATTTAGATAAATCCTCTCAGTAAGCTGCCCTTATATAATACACTGATGATTCTACCCTAATATGCATTTCCACAACATAATACATCGTCATAGAATTACTCAATAAGCCTTTAACTCTGTTAAAAGTTGGCTACAGTATAATCATCTGGTACTAAATCCCCAAAAATCTAAAATACTTTTCTTTTTTTCAAAATCCCATTTCCACTAAAAAACACAGCTTTAAAATGTCTTCCTTAAATAATACCAAGATTGAAGTTACCCTGCATACAAAACTACTTGACATGGCAATTGAAAACAATCTTAAATTTGAATTACATATCCACAACAGCATCAAGGAAAACCTATCAAAAACTAGGCACCCTACATAGAGTAAAGAAATTCCTTACTGACTCTGCAAAAGAAACTTAAGCCATGACTTACCTCTTAGCCTCTCTCCTATATAGAGCCCTTATCATGACCAACCTACAAGCCTCACTAAGTTCTAAACTTGAACAATTCTATAACAAAGTCACTAGATTCACTTGCAACAAACCTTACGATACCCACCATTGTTAGCACTAAAAACACTTAACTGGCTCGAGATTTCTCACCATCAATCTTATACCCAGCTCTTCTTGACCTATAAAATCATCCATATCCCAACCACCTGCCCAGCAATTAGACGGCTACTCCAATATTATCTTCCAAATCATCCCCTTTGGACAAATAATAAGGGCGGCTGGTGTTAGTCTGTTGTAATAGTGTTGCTAGACCTTGGAATAATATTCGTATATCAATCAGATCTATCACCACCTTCATCTTTTCAAACCATTACTAAAAGACTTCCTCTCTGCTTTCTGGCTTTGTCCCTACTCCTTATCTGGGACATAGCTCTCTAGCACCCTTTATCACCTTTCTTATACCTCCTTTTAAAACACTAAATCACTTAACCAACGTATTCCCTTCTAATACCCCACTCTATTGTACTTCTTAAACTAATATACCTACTTCTAACTGGCACAACCAAATTACTAATCCACCACTACTTCTTTAATACTCAGATTTGCTTATCTCTTCTAAAACTTCACTCTATTGTATTTCTTAAATTACTCCTACCTATCTTATACACCACTCTTTTTTCTGTAAAGTCTCAATATAAGGCTTGTAAATTTAAGTTTCTGAATAGGAATACAAATTTTATTATACTGACTATTATGGAATATATTCACTGAAACTGCATTATAAAATTTGTTATTGTAAATATTGATTAGATCGAATATGATACCTTGGAGCTTTTCTCTCCTAGCCTCAGCTGAAAAATTTGTATTTTGCCATTTCAGACGTTCCCGGTAAAAGAATGTCAATAAATAAAATAAATAATAATTATACCTGTTGCTTGATGGGATATGCTCAGGCATGCCCGCACCCTTATGACCCAAAAGAAGATAAACTGCACATAAAAAATGAATAAATAACTGAAATTTTTGATAGTTGCATATTTTACCTTGTGAATTGCAAAGTAATTAAGAGTAGACAGGTTTATGGCATTTTAGTACTCCTTTGGGGGCTTTAAAACATAACCTCAGAAAAAGCAGTATTATCTAATGAGAGAGAGAGAGAGAGCAAGAGAAAGAAGCAAAATTGGAAGAACAAACTCAATTCCGAGGCGCAGAGAATAAGGCAACTAGCATGTGAGGTATGGCTAAAGACTGATGCATCATACTTAAGGAGATACCAAAGCATGGAGGGGACTCAACATACACTTTATAAAGTGTAGTAGTTGTAAAGGAGACAGGTAAAACAATCTGTTTTGTGGGAGGCAGCATTCCCCTCACCCCTCGTAACAGCAATATTGTGTTTTCCCAAAGTACAACAGCTCAGAAACAACTTGCTTGTTCATGTTACTGCAAAAAACAGAGTGGTTTGCCCAAGACTGCTGTACACTGTGTAGTATATATTGTTTTCCATAAAAATGCCATGTGACAAGTTTGGGGGGCAGGGGGTTTACATACCACTAAATGTAATAGGCAGAGGTTGAGATTGAGCTCGTGTGATCTGAGAAACCATGTATTGATTACTTATAAAAGAACTCCTTTAACTTTGTACTCCATGGTCACACAACAGTGGAAAACAAAATACCCTCCTCCAATCACTGTAGCACTGTCTCACCAGTGATCTTACTGTGCCTCAGTGTGTACAATAAAACTTACGACCTAAGCCTCATTCAACCAGCTGAATATCAGCAACTTGTGAAGCAAGTGCTGAACAAGTGACATTTTTATTAGCAAGTATAGTTGTGGCCAAATGTAAGAAATCTGATTTTTAATTTCTCTTTTCAAACATGCAATAACATCACTCAAAAACACCATAATATTTTTATGTTAAATCTTGTTGTTCATTAATAATACATGCAGAAAAAGTACACTTTATACCACAGCATTTAACATAACAGCTTTATGGTTTGATCTGACTAATGAGAACATTACATTAGGGAAGGTGCAATGTTCCTCCATGTTTGGATGGACAATGTCAAGGATTTTTTGCACGTTGCTGGTCCTAGGTGTCTGCAAGCCACGGTGATGCAGCACTAGCGTTGTTGCCTCACAGCAAGAGGTTCTCCCATTCAATTCTCGGCTGGAGCGCCTTCTGTGTGGAGTCTGCATGTCCTCCCCATGGTCGAGTGGCATTTGAAAGACATGTGTAGAATGGGCGTGCCTTCATTGAAGGTTGAGCATTGAGCTGGCACCTCGGCACCTGTTAAAAATCTACTACCAATCATTAGTGGACAGGAGTTCCGCTGTGGCGACCCCTAACCAGGAAAAGCCAAAAGAAGAACAGCAACTGGTTCAAGGTGTCTGCATTTACAAAGTCCAGGAATCTTTGGGCCTGCATGTTAGGAATTTTGTATGATTTCCAGTTTATACTGGGATAGTTAAATTCACATATGAGTATGGTGCCAGACTGAATGGGAAGCATTTCTACTACATTTTAGTATGTATTATGGTTAGTGGAGGACCTATAGCTTGCACGTATATGGCATGGCACTTTAGTTAAGGTAATTTGGATGTGGAGAAGCTCAAGAGAATCATACTGAAGGACCAACCTTGAGGATCTTTTTGTTTTTAATGTAAATAGAAACACACTCTACCTTTTTTTCCCTTCCTGTCTCTTCCTAATTCTAAATAACATTCCCAATCAATCATGTCAAATGCCTTACAAATATAAAAAGAGACAATCCCTGTCTGGTCCCAATTTTCTTGTGTCCTTGAGAAATAAATTTCTACAGCTGCCACTAGTTCTCTTCCTCTATCCTACCCTTAACAAAACCTGTCTGCCCTATTCATGTCAGAAAAGTGACAATTCCTTTTGCCCTCTTGGCAAAGATGGAATCTAAAATTTTGGTATCCATATTTTTAAGAAAAATAGGTCTATACTCTCACAATCTGAGCTTTTCCTCTTCCCTCTACAGTAACAACACAACTCTGACTCTAGTAAACAAAGCTTGTTACACCCCTTCATTACATGTTACACATAAATTCTAACTTGCTAGTTTTTTTTCATCAGCAATAGAAATTTTGAGATAGCCCATCTTCTTCTGCAGCCTTCCTCGCATTCGTTTCATGTCTATTTCCAGCAACTCTACTTCCATATAAAGCTACGGCCTAGTCTCCTCTCCTAACTTTTCTCCTCATCAGTGCATTCATATACCTCTCAATCTTTCCTCCTCGCCTTTCCATGGTTTCCTACTCTAATAACCAAAGAGAATACCACAACTCACATCTTCTCACCACATCTCCTCACTTTTGTCTCCAAAGAAATAAGACCTTTTCAGAATAAGACGTACATAAAACTGCACTTCTTATAATACTCCAAGGTATGTAATATCTTTGTGACATGATTCACTTTTAAAATGTAAAACAATGTAGTAAATATACACAAATGCATTATGTAGTATGTACATACATGCAGTACTTATTATACCCACATTAAAACAAAATGTCTGTGCACTTTATAACTCATAACTTAGAAGCCTATTTCTTCAAAAAAATAAATACTGACATTTTCATTTAAACCAGGCTTTTTTGCTTCATTCAGTCTAATCTACCAAAGTAATTCTTGATATTCAACTTGGTTGTTCCAATCACCACTTCTTGGTGACAATTCTATTTTTTCCAAAATAAACAAGACAAAGTTATTAAAATTCCTACATGCCAATGTGTATTTTAATAAAGCATTGACAATATCTCCTTTTTTATACAATAATTGTCTTGGTATATGCAATACCCTGATGTCCATTTTGTTTACCCCACATAGAATGCAAACCATGATGTACACATGGTGATGTGCACTAGATCCCTTGTTCCCAAATTACATTTGTCTCCACAATCAATATCTCTGGGATAACTTTCAAGTGTGATAGGAGGGCCATCACAACTAAACTTGCATTGTTTGCAGGAACCACATTAGCCATCTTACCCAGTGTCCTATAAAATGCACTCAAATTTCTTCTTATAATGCCTTTTTTCCCATCTTCTCTATAAAAATCTAGAACATATTACAATATGGTGAGATTGTGCTTATCTGAAATTTAGCACTATAATGTTCCTGTCTATACTGTTTACCACCACTATTCAAAAATGGGGGGGGGGGGGGTGGAATGTTTCGCTTGATTTTTATCTCAGAACAAAATATCATACATCAGTTTTTGGGGATAACCTTGGTCAAAAAAACATGTCTGCAAAAATATTGACTTCTTTATAAAATACCTCATCCTTAGATATTAATTCTAGAGAGTCTAACAACTTGTCCATTAACTAAATTTTCCTTTGCCATAAATGCTTCTGTCTGTCAAAATGTAAAAAGCTATTAGAATAAGTGGGTTTGCTACAAATCAATCAAGTAAGTATTTTGCCTCCAAATCAAATATAAGTTGAACATCTATCTGAAGATAAATTATAGTGCTTTCAGCCCACTTGCAAGTAAATGTCAAAAATTCAGTAGTGCGGTTCATTTAACTTGGAAAATCATGCAAATTGTGTTCAGTGTCAACCCAAACAAAAACAAAACTTAAAAATGTAAATATATGTTTAGTGCATCTCATTATGGTCCATTAAAAATTAATTCTTTCTCACATCTTGACATCACAATATTTGTGTATACAGGTACACATTTTGCTTCCAGGACAATACCTCTTTTCTGATAAAAATAATCACTTTCAAAGAACATAACATTTCTGTGCAACCCTAACTCCATCATTTGAAAGGATGTTGCCACTAAAAGTGAGAGTATGACTGCCACCGTGAATCACAAATTAAAGTACATTTTGGAGATAAAAGCCATGTTTTATGAGGTTTTTGCCATTTCTTAGAGCAAATTATCACTTATAAAATGACTGATGATGCATTAGTAAAGCTGATGTATGTGACTTATTTCTTTGGATTAAAATGGTTGCATTGCTAACATTTAACATTTTCAAATGAGGTAGTTTAAAAATGATTAGATATTTCAGCAGATACATTTTTGAATGAGGCTATCCTTAAAAACTGGGTTATGATATTTTTTTCTGGGACTAAAAATAGAAAGAATATAAATTTAACTCCAGTTTTGACCAATGAAGATAAATATCAGGGCCCCACCATTGAAAGACAGGGACCATGATAGTATTAAACTCCAGATGAGCGTGATTTCACCATATTATAGCATGTGAAAAATCTTGATAAAGAATCAGGACACTGTTATTAACAATAGTCTCCTTAGTGATATATTAGGCTAGGAATCTAAATTAAAAGTGTCCAAATATAAAGGAGAAATGTGACAAAGAACTATCAGAAGAAATTTGAATACATTTGAAAGAACACAGTGTAAGATGATTAATTCTGGTGCCCTCAAGCAATGCAGGTTATTTGTGATAGACTTTCTGTTGTGGATGAAGGATATCCTAGAGTTATTTATTGTGGGTGTAACTATAATTATAGAACAAGGGCTATGGTGTACATTGGCAGGTATACAGCATGCTATGCATTTTATATCAGGAGAACAAAACAATCATTAAAGAACGCATCTATACCAATATAATTATGGTATTAAAAGAAGAGATACTTTCAATGCTTTATTCAAACACACACAGGTATGTAAGCATTTTAATATGTGTCTTTTTTTTATTTTGAAAAAAAAACCCTTAGAATTGTCACCAAGGAGTAGTGACTGGAACAATCAGATTCAATATTAAGAATTAATTTGGCAATGTGACTAAATCCAGCAAAACAGCCTGATTTTAATAAGAATTATAGTATGAATTGTTTTTTCAAGAATATTTTTTTAAGTTCTAAGTTATGAGTTATGTGACGTCCTCATGCTGGGCCAGTAATCAAGGAGCCTGAATCCTCACCACTGACACTGGAGCGAGACATGTATTTGGAATACAAATGGATACACTTAGTATTTCCAGATGAAGACCTCTCTGCATCAAGCAGAATTTCTCTTAAGAGCACACAGCGCATGCACAGCCTGGGGTCTGGGTGTCTCTTTTGCTTCTCCCCAGGTCTCCAGTAAGGCTCCCCACTGGCACTGTGAAACCAGTGCTTCGTGTCTCTACCCCAAGTAACTGACAAACACACTGTCTGAGATTTAATTTTCACATACACACGCACACACACACACACACACACACACACACACACACACACACACACACACACACACATGGGAAAGGCTGGCACAGATTTCCCACTCTATCAACATTGCCCAGACTATAAGGTAGATTCACTGACAGCAGTCAGTTACTATAAGGCTCTTAAAAGGGTACCTAATTATGCTGTGTGACGTTAATATTAATACAAATGGTAATGTTGACCAAACAGCAAGGCTTACAGGAGTGGCTAGAGTTCTCACCAAATAAATATGTGCAAATACTCTCAAAGCTTAAATATTTCCAAAAAATGACCAGCCACAATGAAAGGTTTAAATATATTTAAGGGGAATGTGGGAGGAAATCACAGCACTCAGAGGAAACCCACATGACTGCAGGGAAGACATGCAGGTTCCACACAGAAGGCACCACAGCTGAGAATCGAACTGGAGAACCTCTTGCTGTGAGGTGACAAAACTAACCACTGTACCACTGTGGCCACCCCAGTTTAATATACAAATGACATGACATATGATTATTTACAAAATTCCAGCTAGCTGTGCTGGCACACGTCATACATCCACTACCCTACTTCTCCTGGCATGGCTGGCAGTACCTCCTATCATCACAAGTTATAAGGTATTTAAACATTTTTATAATGTGGTTATGATAAGTGTATATGAAAACATCAATAAATGCATTTGTAGGTATTTATTACATTGCTTTGTAGTTTAAAAGTGAAGTACATGATAAAGATATCAAATGACTTGTGCTATTGTAAAAGTAGAGTGGTTTTATGTAGTCGTTATTCTGAAAAACAATCCTATCTTTTTAGAGATGAAAGCACTAAATATTAATATATTACTAAAATGGTAATGCTATGTAAGTTGTGGTTTTCCCTTTGGATTATTTGTATTTGTTTGAATCAGCACTTGCGTGGAGGAAAATCTTGCTGTGTTTGGTAATGGTTCCCTGGCTTGATATATTTTATTATAGAAGCTCCACATTAACTTCTTGATAGCTTCTTTGTCATATTTTGCAATATGACGTACCCTCTCAGCCCTTCTATACCCTGGCACAACTTTCTCTTTCTTGGAGTTTCCATAGCAGAAGCCTACTTTATTTTTCCCCTTGTACTCAGCAAAAATCCACCTTAACTCCTAGTCCTTTCTCTACTACTGCAGTTTCCCACTCCAGTATTTGAGTTTTTAAATTTTCTTCCCTTACAAGTACTTCTGACCAGCCCAGTCTTCTTTTGTTATATCTATCTCTATCTGCATGCTCTTCAACTGAGATTCAAACTGGCTCAAATCAGGACTCTCCCACCTTCCACAAAATCCCGACGTTAACATAATCTGTCCTTTCCAGCAGCACATACCAACATCCCAATACTTGCCTGTTGTACCTATTTTCTGTACTGGGTTCAGCCTCATCACCTCCAGCAACATTCTTTCTCCATCTAGTTTCCTTTCTACACCATTCCATAGCCAGGGTTTCCACGTCCATTATCTTTCCTCCTTTTCATCTTCCTTCACCTTAACATGTAGTCTCGCTAAAGCATGATCTGACAGATTCCTATTCCCTACTTATACTTCCTTCATCACCAAGATTGTTTCTCCTCTAAGCATAATTTTATCCAGACTACTTGCATGTTTCCCCTCCCCTCTGGAGAAAGCATGCTGCCTTTTTTCCTTTGTGCATCCTTATCCATGTATCCATCCATTCCCGCATTGTTATCCTATCACTTCATTTCATCTTGTGTTTTCCTATTCTTCTCTGTCCTTCCATGCTATCACTCCCATAGAAAGTCTACAGTTGCATTTAAATCTCCTCCAATAACTTCAGACTCAGCAGCCCTAAAAAACCTGTACCACGCCTCATAAAACTTCCAGAATAACTGTAATGAGTCCTTATTAGTACTGTAAATTAGCAATCATCCATTTCTTCATAAAGCACTCTGCTTCAACTATTTCCCACCTCCCAGCTGAGTCTTCATTGTTATTGAAAATCTTTGCCCTTAACCTTTTCCTCACCAGAATCCTCACAGCCTACTTCCTTCCACCTTCCACTTTCAAACAGCCAGCAATAAACCATCATATCCCTGTCTTCTGTGCCTCCCTTTGGTTTTGCTTTGTTTCTTGAAGAAAAGTTGTATCTCTTATTTCTATGCAGTTTCATAAACCCTGGTTTACCCTGGTGAACAAATTCAAATAAACAAAGAAATAAATTATCTGTCAGAAATATCTCCTATCCCTTCTCACTCCCCTAACATTACTGTGAATAGAGGATCACCTCCCAACTCCTATCTCTGGGCTGTCTAGTACAGTTTTGTAAGCTAACTTACCATACCTCTGATTATATGGGACATATCCTGTCACAGATTAGACATCCAACTAGTCTACAAACCTTTGGACTCCTTTCTTGCACACATTTATCAACCCATTGCATGAGAATATGTACAGGTATGAGACAGAGGTATGGGTGTGAAAAAAAAACAGAGCTTTTTTACCCACATGGGAGCCTGAAGCTTGAGGTTCTATAACAATTAGGTTAACACTAGCAAATATTCCAAGTCATGAGGGCAAAGGTAAAGTAAAGTAACACACCCTAGAAATGGAAAAAGCAGGAAGAAAAAGGGGGGAAGTGGGAGAGTGCTAATACTGCAGCAGTGATCCATTCAGATATCTGCTGTTATAGTAAATTAAGTTACATAACTGTTCTATGTTCTTCAGTGAATTACTGTTGCAGTAACCATATGTATATGAGACAACTGCCATAGGGAAAATGGTTGGCTGGAGATGGATGAAAGTCTAGAAGCCCATGAAAGATGGTGTTTCCAAATTCAGCTCTGGCTAGAGACTGAATCAGTTGTGTAGTGCCTTGAAAAGGTTTGCACAGAAGACCAGACTGCCACCTGTAGGATAGATCTAGATTCCCCACTAAGGATGGGTCTTGTTCTCTTTAAAGCCACCAGCTAGAAAAGAGTTTCCATTTTGGTAAACATGATTTTCTAGTAACATCTTTAATACCCTTTTTTAATGCTTGTTGTACATCCTGCAAAAAAGGGGTGCATAAATGGGATCAGAATTCTATCATCCAAACTGCTAGGTGGAGATTTTGAATGTTGTAGTGGATTAAGGATCCTTAGTTTTACGTAAAAAGATCCAGTCTGTGAGCAAGTTTTTGGTAACTATCCTTGGCCAGATGCATGAGAGAGAAGCATCAATGTTGTCTGGGTCAAAAGGGAGTTGCCAGAAGCATCTATTGCAAATCTGTCTTGATCTTTAGAAGACCTTTGGGTGTCCGAAGAAAGTGAGGAGGGCACAGAGCAATATTTCTGTATTTAGGAAATAAAATGCATCTATTTTCTGGCCTTTTTGCAAGGTTCCCTGGAACAGAACTGGTTTAGTTGTCTACTGAGTAAGGAGGCAAACAGATCTCCTCGGGGAGTTCCTGACAGATGCAATATGTCCTGGAAGACATCTGGGTGCAGCATTCACTTGTGAGGACCTGTCCTGGATCTGCTCAAAGGGTCTGATACTATGTTCTACCCTGATGGTTAAGGTAAAGGAAGCTGTAGAGGGAGTTTATTCTGTAATGCCAGTTCCCAGGCAATCATGGCAAGACTGCAAAGGGGATGTGCTTCTGTTCTCCCTTGTTTGTTCATATACCACATCACTGTGGTGTTGTCTGCTATCACTAATAATGGTTCAGGGATCCATAGCTGACTTAAGGCTTTGATAGCTTTTAGTACAGCCATCATCTTCTTGAGATTTATATGCTTGTTCTTGAAATGAAGCTCCTAAGTGCCTTGAACCTTGATGCTCTGGGACAATACTCCCCATGCAAAATCTGAAGCATTTGTTATGACAGACTGAATAGGATGAGGGTGAAAAAATGGGAGGCCTGGATTTAGCGAGATCTGATTCGCCCTCCATAGATGTTCCTTCTTCATGAAGTTGAGTCCTACATTCCTGTAGTCAAGGGATAAAGATGCTAGAACCAGACTGGTTTTAGTTACCAATGGCTTTTCCATAGTTTGGCAAATAGAATGATTAGAATGGAAGAAGGAATTAAGTCCAGAAGTTTGGAAAAAAGGACATACTCTGGTGGTCCAGATTCAGAACGTGAGCTTGAGCTTGATAAAATGACCCTTTGTCTGGCAGGAATCCTAGAAGCATTTACTTGTGAGAGGGGTTTAAACAAGATTTTTCCAGATTTAGCTTGAATCCCAGAATGTTGAAAAGATTTTTGCTAAATTTAAACAGGTGCTTTGGAATGACAGAGCTGAGATGAGGTAGATGTCCAAATATGGAAAAAAAGATGGATGCCCTGAAGTCTGCAAAACTTTATGACTGAGGTAAAGCAGTAGAAAGACCAAATGGCAAAGATTCAACCTGAAAGTGCAGTCCCAAGGCAAAGAATCTTAGGAAACACCTGTTTATCTTGTAGATTAGGATATGGAAGTGGGCATTTTTAAGTCTAAGGTTACTAGAAAAGCCTTGGGAAATAAAAGAGTAAAAGGAGTTTGCAATGTGAGCATCTTGAGTTTTGGAACCAAATGTTTGAAAGATGAGGACTGATATCAGAGTATAGGCAAACAGAAAGAAATAGGGGGATCCTAAGTGAAAGACCAGCATTGGTAGAGTTTTTAGTAGAATCTAGAACAGAAGCTGCTGTTAAAAAAGGAATAATTATTTATTTAGTTAGTTATTTATTGACATTTGTTAACCGGGTTGGTCCAGCTGGGCCAGAGGCCCGTTTTCAGTGGAGATCCGAGGAGAAAAGCAATACCAAGTGACACTCCCAAAACATGTTAGTAATAATTTGATCATAATCACACATGTTTAGATTACCCTAAGAAGAAATCACAATGAAATAAATAAATTAACTTTTCTGATATATGTACAAACAATTTATATACAAGTGATCAGATTTATTGTCTAGGCTTCCTAGGAAGGTATATTTGCTTACAGGAACTCAGAGTGAAAAAGCACCATTAGATAAAGGGGAATTAGGTAGGTTCTAAGCAGGGACAAGATTTGGTTTTGAGAAGGTAAAGTTTGAGTTCCTTTTTAAAGTGTGCAGGGTGTATGATGGAACGTATGTGTAGAGGAAGTTTGTTCCAAGCTTGGGCTACTGAGCAGTTGTATAGTAGTTTGCCTATGTTCTTTGGAGGATCTACATTCAGAATTGCTGGTTAGAGATGCAGAGAGTTCTAGAGGGGGCGTAGATAGATAAAAAAGTAGTGAGAGCTGGAGAGGAAGAAGGTCTGTATAGAATGGAATGTTGAGAAAGTAGCAGTAGTTGGGGAATTTGAGCCATTGTAATGAGTTCAGGGCAAGGCAGTGATGGGAGTTGTAGCGAGAGTTAGTAATGAATCTTGCAATTTTGTGGTAAGTTTGTTGCAGCTTGTTCAAGGTAGTAGCTTGTATATTGATTAGTATTGGGGCTGCGTAGAGAAGTGTGGGAAGGAGGAAGGATTGTGCTAGGGAGATTCTAGCATTTGGAGTAAGAAATCTTTTGTTGCAATAAAGCAGGCTAAGTTTCTGGTGTGTTTTTTTTATTCCTTGCAGTAAGTGTAAGTTGAATTTGAGTACATCATCAATAATGATGCCTAGCAGTTTTGTGTGTGGTTCAGGTTTTACGGTAATGTTGTTGGAGGATGTTATAGTAAATGTGGATTTATGGTTTAAAAGTGAGCAGGGAAGAAAGAGCAAGAGCTTGGTCTTCTTGGGGTTAAGGATAAGAAGATTGCCAGATAACCATTTTTCTGTGGCTAGAAAGGAGTTTTGAGTAAGGGTGTGAAGGTCTGTAATACTGGAAATGGAGAGGAGTGTAGAGTCATCTGCATATTGTATAAGAGAAGATTGTCTGCAGGAAGTGAAGAGTTCATTTGTAAATATGTTAAATAGAAGGGGACCCAAGATTGAGCCTTGTGGAACACCAGTTGAAACAGATATATAGGGAGAGCAGGAGGAGAGACATTTGAAAGATTGCTGCCTACTAGAGAGATAGTTGGAGAACCAGGCAAGGGAGGTAGTGGACAGGTTGAGGTTAGATAGCTTAGTAAGGAGGTTAGAGTGAAAGACTGTATTGAAGGCTTTGTTAAGGTCAAGGTAGAGGCAATATATCAAGGGCTTTGGCTATGGTATGAGTGAAAGATAGGAGGACTGTGGATGTGCTGTGGTAGGGATGCAACCCATGCTGTGTGGGAGTGAGAAGGTTGTGTTGGAGGAGGTGGTTGAGAAATTGTGAGTGAATGCATTTCTCGAGTATCTTAGAGAGGGGAGAAAGAATAGCAATGGGATGATAGTTAGATGGATCGGTAAAGTTGCCACCCTTATGTAGTGGGATAGTAAAGAAGGATTTCCAATAGGGCATATTGAGGTTAGAAAGTACTGGGAAGAGAAACTTAATAAGCAATTCACAAAGAAACATTGGGGGATATAATAAGTATGTCTCCCAAATATGCAACAAAGGCTAGAATATTTAGGATACTTGCTTGTACATATTGACATAGGTATTTTTTACCCCAAGTAAACTCCAAAGAATTTTTTTCTCAGGCAGACAGCAAATGTTGGAGGTATAATGGGGAAAAAGACATAATTGGGAATATATTTTCTGAGAGTGTAATGAGTTGGCAGATTTTAAACGATTTCCTGCAGGCTATTCTTTCAGAGATACTGGGTGAGCAAATTGGTGTAACTAAGGAAATGATTTTTTGAGCTATGATACTGAATTGGAATTGTCTAGACAAAGTAAGTCCTCCCTAAGTGTAATTATAGTGGCTGCAAAATAGGAATTACTAGAAAATGGAAATCAAAGTCTAAACCAACTGCACTAGAAGTAGTGCTTATAGTAACAGAGATAAAACAACTGGAATTGGGATCTTTAGAAAAGGGTAGCAAATTACGTAGAAAAAATGATAATTGTGGGAACAATACACACAGAAGAGGAATGAGGTTTAAAAGAAAGCAGGATTTGAATGAGCTATTTAATCTTTGACTGACGAGTGGATAGATTATAAGTGATGTATAATATTTGCAATCAAAAGTACGTCAGTGGTTTGTTTTCAATTATATAAATGTATGGTTGCCTATGTCATACATGATAATTTAATAAAGATGTTTCTTGTTAAAAAATGTTTGAAAGGTGCAAAACTGGTGTCTATGTGCCTTCCTTTCTGGGAACAAGAAACTTTCTGGAATGAAAACCTTTACCCCTTTGAGATGGAAGCTGACTTCTTTTATAGGCAAGGAAAACAAATAAGACAGAACTTGAGGAAATGTATGGATAGAATTTTTTGCTGGATGAGGGATTCCTGTTTGAGGTGGAAGGGATGCTTACTGAAGTCTGTAATTATCCCTGATTATTCTTAGAACCCAGGCATCTGAAGCTATATTTTTCCAGAAATGAAGGGAACAGGAGAGATTGCCTGCAATTTGGAAAGAATAGTTGGGGTGGGATGGAGGGGGGATTCATAGGTTTCTATTAGGCTTTCTTTCAAAAGGAAGGCCCTTGGAATCCATCTTCTTTCCTTTATGAAGCTTCCTGGCTTATATTTTTGTCTAGCTGTTTTTTGCTGGTAGGCTTTAAAGGACTTTCAAAAAAAGAGACCATAGGAAGATGGATAATTCTTTTGATATCTAGGAGAAGGAGATAAAATTTGTTGTTTTACTCCTTGGCTCGACATACCCCTTTCTTACCGTTACTTTGATATTTCTGCTGGAGAATTGCCAAACAAAAGGTGTATGACAAGAGGGACATTAAGCAACTGAGGTTTACCATTGTCAGGGCAGTTCTGTAATCTTATCCATGAGTCTTTATGCATTGCAGTGCCAGCAGGAGCAGCCCTGGTTACAGCATCTATGGCATCATAAGCCCACTTAATAGTATGCTCAATGACCCATGAAGCAGCATTAAGCATTACTAAGAGGGAAGATTTAGTGTCACAGTTAAGAGGCAAAACTAAGGTTTGCTGCATGTTAGCACAAAAACATTAATAGTCCTAAAAGGCAGAGTGGAAAATGTATAGATCTTCTTTCCAAATCTATCAAAGGAACAATTATCTTTTTCATATGGGACAGGAATAGAAATGGGAGAAGCCTTGGAAGCTCTGTCTCCATCAATAGAAATGATAGGCGGATTTGCAATAGGGTTTCCGTAAAGGAATTTATGATAGTCATGCACCCTGTAAAATATGTAAGGGTTCTTAGAAACAGGGTGTTGAGAATCAGGGAAAACAGAGTCAAAAGCAAGTGCATTGTCCAAGGTCACTAAAACTGGCAGAATGGCTACTGGTTTAGGGGAATCCATACCCCATAATTTATAACAACTATTCTATGTTTCTGATACTTCCATTTAAAATATCCCTTCATTTTTAAAATTGTATTCTCAAAAGAAAGTTCCTCATAGGGGAGTTTGAGAAGAGGATATTTACTGATTCAGACCTACAAGCAATGGGCAGGATAATTGGGAAGCATAGTCCATGCCCTCAATATCTTATTCAGAAAGAGATACTTCATTTGAGTAAGAGAGAAGACTTCTTCCGTTTAACTAGCATAGAAACTGGAAGACAAGGCTGAAGAAACTGGAGTGCCTTAAACAGGCCTTGGGCAGAGTTATACAGGTCTTCTTGAGATGTCTTCATGGTAGAAGATGCAGAAGAAAGTAACAGATGATATGCCTTTTGAGTCCTCTTTTTTAGTTGCCCGAAGGTTTTAAGAAGGATGACTAAAAGTCTGGCCTCCACCAAAAATCTGACAATGTTCTCCCTCAACAATACCTGCTGAATAAACTCCTAACTCTCAGGGATTAGGATCTTAGATTCTTTCTTCTTCACCAAAGCCTGACATACAGTCTCAATAGACATGCTTAAATCCCAGGCCATAGAAGCCCCCTGTAGGGATGAACTAGAGGAATCAGAAGAGATAGATGGTCCGAGGGCTGCAAAATGCCTCAACAGTGATGTCAAACACAGATCACAGAAGAGAAGTTAGGGCCTGGTATTTCTCAAATGCTTCTTTAATATCTTTTTCTTTTTCCGCTGAGGGAGGAGATCCATTGAAAGAGATTCAGTTGCCATGTTTGCACACTTCAACTGTTTAATGCACTGATTCTCTAGAAATAATTTTAAAAGCTTTTGCCTACTTATTAAGGTTTTGGGGGGCAAATGAAAGGCAGATATGGCAGGACCTAGTAACATGGTGCTCCCCTAAACAAAAAAAACATAAGAGGAATTGGCATCCTTGAAGAAATTCAGAATAAGTCAACAAAATCCCAAAAAAAATATAATATGTTAAAATCTAAAATAAATGAATAGCTTTTCATTTTTTCCTTCTTTAACTTACTATAAAAATCTGATTTTAATAGCTTCACTTAAGCCTGGATAACTATCTGCACTTAATCTTAACTGCCATTCAGTTTCTTAAGTGTCCAGTCTATTTTTAAAAAGTCCCCAATCCTCAAATCAATTTGTATTTGAAAATTTAAAACTATTCACTTATTTTAGATTTTATTGTTTTGTGATTTTGTTGATTTAATTAGTTAATGGTCATGCGACCTACTGATTGTTACAAAATTGGTGGCATTTGATTCTTTTAATTTATTTATTTGACATTTGTTTACCGGGGTGGTCTGACTGGGTCTACAGAACCCGTTTTCAGCAGAGGCCCGGGGAGAAAAGCTCCACATACAGTACAATACAAATACCGTATAATCCAATACAATAAAGATTACATTAGAAATATTATACTATACAAAAAATAAGTTGAAAGAACAAACTGCTACAAGATGTTGTAATATATTACTACACATCTAAGCAGTTCTATACAGTTAAAACATTACAGACTATAATAGTCACTCTCATCATACGTGATGTAGAAATAGCAGCCAGAAAGTTAGTGATGCAGACATATAGTGAGAGAAAGTTAAGAAGAACAGAAGCAATAAAGCCTGAGCAGCAGCTTAAGGATAGGGTATAGAAGCAGAGAAGGAGTTAGAAGAGCTTTAGGATCTTGCAGTCTGTGAGGGATTGAAATGTGAGAGAAAGAGGAAGGCCTGAGCATTAGGCAGGCTTTATGCAGGAGAGAGCCATGTACTTTTGAGATGAGTTTTTAAAGAGGCTTTGAAATGGGTTAGGCCAGGAATAAACCCGGTAGCTAGGTAGCAAGGTAGTGAATTCCAATGTATAGAGACAGAATATGAATACAGAGAGTGACCAAGCTTTCTTGTGGGTTTTGAGATAGCTAAGAGATTTTTGTATTCTGATCGTAGGGATCAATTAGGGGTGTAAGGTGGGACTAGATTGGCTAGTGCACTGTAGACAGTAGGCTTGAAAATAAGGTTGTGCAAGGTGGATAGCTGAATAAAGGCAACCTAGTTGGGTAGTTCAAGCCAGTTTAATTCTAGGAGTGGTTTACAGTAGTGTGTGTGATATTTAGAGTTTGTGGCAAACTCTGCAACTTTGTTGTAGCACTGTTCCAACTTGCTTTGGGTAGAATTTTGTGGTGCAGCGGTAGCATTGTCGCCTCACAGCAAGAGGTTCTCCTGTTCGATTCTCAGCTGGAGTGCCTTCTGTGTGGAGTCTGCATGTCCTCCCCACAGTTGAGTGGCGTTTGAAAGACATGCGTGAATGGGCATGCCTTCGCTGAAGGTTGGGCATCAGGCTGGCAGCTCGGCACCATAAAAATCTACTGCCAATCATTAGAGGACCTAGAGTTCCACTGTGGCGACCCCTAACTGGGAAAAGCCGAAAAGAAATGGGAGTTAAGATAGGGGCACCATACAGAAGAGAGGGAAGTAAAAATGTTTTTGCAAGGGTAGTTTTGGTTGCTGCAGTAAAAAAAATGGTTGTTGCTATATAAGAGTCCCCGTTTTAGATGAATTTTCTTTATATTTTGCTGTATATGTGGGTTAAATGAAAGTTTATTGTCAATTATAACACCTTTGGTTTTCTGCATTATTTCTATGGCAGTGTTGTCAGATGCAAGGATGTTAAAATGATCAGTGACAGGGGAGGTGTTTTTGGGATGAAAGAGCACTAGTTTTGTCTTCTTTGGATTAAGAAAGAGTTGGGCATTTCTTAACCAGGATTCAACTGCAGTAAAGAAATGTTGAGTTTTTGAGAGTAGTTCTGGCAGTGATTGAGCAGTGCAGATTATAGTGGAATCATCAGCATATTGAATGAGGGTCCCCAGGGTGAGAGACAGTGTGAAGGTTGTTTGTGAAAATGTTAAAGTGTAAGGGTCCTAGGATGGAGCTTTAGTGGACTCCAGTAGGGTTGTGGAGAAAGGGTAAGAGTTTGTTGGACCATTTCACTGCTTGTTTATGATCCTTGAGGTAGCTCTAAAACCAATTTACTGTGTTATGTGAGAAGCCTAAGTTAGACAGTGTGTTCAAAAGTAATGGGTGAGACATTGTCAAAGGCCTTAGAGAGATCAAGGAATACTGAGGCTGTATAGCATCCTGCTGCATCTCTGGCCTTGTTCATGGTGTTTGCAAAAGATAATAGGGCTGTAGCTGTGCTGTGGCTAGGTTGGAAGCCATGTTGGGTTTTGGTTAAAAGATTGTTTTGCAATAGATATTACATTACCTAGGAAATACTGGATAAACCAATCTTAAGACCACCAATAACAAACTAAAAGATTGCAAGAAGGTCACCAAAAATAGCAACGGTGAAACGGTTTCACCGTTGCTATTTTTGATGACCTTCTTGCAATCTTTTAATTTGATATTACATTACCTGCTGATGGATACCTCTCTTGAGAATTTTGGATATGGGTGACAAGATGGATATAGGATGGAAATTGGATGGATCAAAAGAGATGCCTCCTTTGTGGATGGGGGTGATGTGAGATTGTTTCCATATGGTAGGTACTTCTGATTCAGATAAAGACCTATTTATAAGAATACTGATTGGGTAGGCGACTGAGTTTGCAGCCAGTTTGAGGTAGTATGGGGGGAGATTATCAGCTGAGGTAGAGCAGGGTTTTAGTTTTTGTAGCAGTTTCTTAATGCTGTCAGTGGGTATGGGCTGAAATGAGAATGGGGTTTGTATGACATTTTGTTGAGTAGGGGGGTTAGTAATGACAGGGTTAGAAGTAGTTGATGGCCTGGGGTCAGTGTCCGAATAGGTGGAAGGGTGTTTGGGGGGTCCAGCATAGGGGTGTTAGTTAGTAAGTCTGAAATTGATTTTATAAAGTGCTTGTTAAAGTTTTCAGCTATTTGTGATGGAGGGGTATCAAGTGATAGGGTGTGCTCCCCATTTCTTCCAGGAAATTTCAGTAGAGAAGATATGAAGTGCTAAAAGTTACTGGGGTTGATTTTATGCTGGAATTGAAGCTGGGAATAATATGACTTTTGTCACTTTGTTATGTCGTGTTTTGTTTCCAGGTTATCCAGGCTATGTCCCTTTGCTTCATCAGGTGTTTACATTCCTTAGAGAGCCATGGTGCTGAGTTCTTTTTGATTCTTTTCATACGAATGGGAGCTGGTGTATCAAGTATGTGAAGGAAGGTGTTATTAAGATATAGTACAGCATCATTACGGGGTAGTTGTTTAAGGGGTGTCCCGTCTATTTCATGTGAATGGGAGCTAGTGTATTAAGTATGTGAAGGAAGGGGTTATTAAAGTATAGTACAGCATCATTAAGGGGTAGTTGT
Source organism: Protopterus annectens (assembly GCF_019279795.1). Classification (NCBI taxonomy): domain Eukaryota; kingdom Metazoa; phylum Chordata; order Ceratodontiformes; family Protopteridae; genus Protopterus; species Protopterus annectens. The sequence goes on along the minus strand of NC_056728.1, from coordinate 1,110,667,596 downwards.
TTAAGGGGTGTCCCGTCTATTTCATACGAATGGGAGCTAGTGTATTAAGTATGTGAAGGAAGGGGTTATTAAAGTATAGTACAGCATCATTAAGGGGTAGTTGTTTAAGGGGTGTCCAGTCTATTTCTGGTAGGAGATTGTTGAATTTATGCTGACAAAAATTAATTGAGTTCCTAACTGATTTTATAGTGTGTACTCTTAGTTGTTGGGAGTTTGTTCTAAGGGAGTAAGCTGGTAGATGATCACTCAGGGAGCTAGGCAGTGTACTAGAAGAGGGGTAATTAGCAGGGTGGGATACTAGAATCCAGTCTAAGGTGGATTGGTAGGCAAGATCTTTGCTGTATCTTCTTGGAGTATTGATAAGCTGAGGAAAAACATACAGATTTATACTATTTGTGGGGGAGTCGGAAGCTATGGTTTGCCAATCTATATTTACATCTCCGAAGATTATTGTTTCAAGGTTTATTTTTGAGATCTCCAGGATAAAATATTTTCCAACACTGGTATATTGTTACCCGGTAGGATATATATTACTATTATGCAAATTATTTTTGGTATATTAAGGTTCAAAAAGGAGATTAGTACCTCAGCACTGGAAAAGATGGGTATAAAATCTCATGAGTGGAGGAGCTCCCTGGTCAGCCTCAGTAAGAAGCTGAGATCCCTTATAAGATCCTCCAAAGCTAGCTATGAAAACAAAATCGCCACTAATTCTAAGGACAACCACAAAGCATTCTATAGCCATGTCAAGAATCTCGATGGCAACACCCAGATCTGCTCTGAGTTACAGCACAATGGCATGAAAATTACTGAACCAACTGATATTGCCAACGTCTTGGCTGATAGGTTCAGTGCTATCTTTACCCCCCTCTCACCCCCTAAAGGGCCCATATCTATACAGGAAGAATGCAGAGTCCCTGTAATCACAACTTCACAGGTAAAAGCTGCACTCTCTAAAGCCAAAAACACAGCATCCATGGGACCGGACAACATCCCAGGCTGCGTTTTACACGAACTTCAGAACAAACTGGCTCCCCACTTAAGCACCATGTTCAATAATAGCCTCGCATCAGGCTTTGTGCCCACTGAATCGCGCACAGCAACAGTTATCCCACTCCACAAAGGGGGAGCCACCACTGATCCCGGGAACTATCAACCTATTAGCCTGATGAGCCTGGTCTGCAAGGCCATGGAATGTATCATCATGGAACTCATAAACAAAGACATTGGTAACCTCCAAACTCTGGATCCCACCCAGTTCGGGTTTGTGAAAGGCAGATCATGCCTCCTGAACCTGATCAACTTCTTTGAGGCAGTCACCAAAGCCGTAGATGAGGGTAAGGTGGTTCACACAGCCTATCTTGACCTTGCCAATGCTTTCGACACCATCCCCCATTCTGGAATTATAGCTAAACTCACTAAACTAGGTATAAATCCCTATGTCACAAGATGGGTTGCCAACTGATTCACTGACATAACCCACACTGTAAAAGTTGCAGACTCCAAATCTGACCTCAAAGCAGTGACAAGTGGAGTACCACAGGGTTCCGTCCTGAGACCTTTCCTGTTTGGTATCTACTTCTCTGAAGTACAGGCTAACACAGAAGGCCTCTGGCTAATGAAGTTCGCAGATGACTGCAAACTAGGAGCCATAGTCAAGTCCCCAAATGATGTGGACATCCTACAGAAGGGCCTCGCTGAGACAGATGCCTGATATCAGAGCCATGGCCTCAAGCTCAATGCCAAAAAGTGCAGTGTCATCTTTGGTAAAAACTCTGTACCCATGAACTACCACATAGGCAGCAATCTACTTAACACCGAATGTGTGATAAGAGACCTTGGGACCCAGGTGGACAGTAGTCTCTCCTTTGATGGTCACATCACCACAGTAGTCAGGAAGTGAAGTCCTTCTACGTGGCACACCTCATCATAAAAGGATTCTAATCCAGGAAAAAAGAGGTCATTGTTCCTTTCTACTCGACACTCATTAGACCCATTATAGAATACAACGCCCCTTTTGGAATGTACTTCACAAGACATCTGCAGCAGCTGGAAAGGCCACAGAAGTACCACACAAAGAGGATTACTGACCTCAAACAAATGCCCTACACTGACCACCTCAAAAAACTCCAGCTTTACTCCGTAGCATATCGCCTACTCCAAGGTAATCTCTGCCTAACATATAAAGCTATGTCAAACCCAGAGCTGTTGGACATGTTACACCTAAAGAAATCCCAATCCCTCCGAGCTACATGCTCTAGGGACCTAAACCTTGTCACCACAATAAAAAGGACATGCTGGAGGGATAGATTCCTGTCCCAGAGACTTCCCATACTCTGGAACAGGCTACTCATCTACATCAAGCAAAGTTCTTCATTAGCACTCTTCAAGAAAAATCTTGATGAGTGGATGGGAAATAGGAAACACACCCCGGGATCACTTCTGTGTCTCTGCTTGACAGTGGCACAGGAAAATAACTTTATTGGGTGGTGTAAGCCAGGGAACCTTGTTGGCTAGGCTTATGTAGGCTCTTGGGCCGATAGCCTAGTACCTACCTATGAACCTATGAACCTATATTACTGCTATAGGGTGTGATGTTGAGTGTAGACGAACAAAGAAGTGCTATCCCTCCTCCCTTTTTTTAGATCTATCTCTTCTGGTTATTGCAAAGTTTGGAGGTATTATTTCTGAGTCTTTTACACTGGGATGTAGCCATGCTTCAGTAAGGGTTGGTATGTCAGGTTTATTTTGATCAATCAAGGCATGCAGTGGGGCTATTTTATTACATATACTTCTAAGGTTAAGTGTAAATATGTTTAAATCTTTGGGGTTACTCTTGTGGTTAGGATTAGAGGGTGGGCCAGGGTTAGGATGTATGTCTCCACATTTGAGTACATAGGTAATGAGGAATGCATACCATGGGAAGTGTTTCTTATTCCTAGGTGAGGATACTGGTGTCAAGTGTGGTTTCATAGGAGGTGAGGAGGCCAGTTTGTTGCTTGAATAGAATGGGAGGGTATAGGGGAAAAGCTGGGAGGAGATACGTAAGAAGCTGTGTTGTTTATTGGGGCGAGGGTTAGAGGTTGTTTATGTGTATTGGTGTGTGGGGTGTGTGAAGATACAGCTGTAGTGAGGCTGAGAATTAAGAGTAATGAGGCTGGGCAAGTTAGGAGGAGCATGCCAGCTGTGATAATGGGTTTAACATAGTAACAGTGGAATCTGTGTGTTTGAATGTAGTACAGGTGTAAATAAAGATCATGTGATATGTGTGAAGCTGAAGATAAGGTTTGAATGTTTTGACTTCAGAGTGGGTTTTGATAATGTGATTAGGTGTTTTACGTTGCAGTTTGTGATAATGATCGGTGGGGTTGATGTGATGTGAGTGGTCACTGTGGTAAAATTATGGTGCAATGCTAGTTTGTGTGTATAGTAGAAGAAGAGAACGTTGTAAGCCTGGAGTGAATTTAAAATATTTAATTTTTTTGATGAAGTCTTTTTGTACTGAGGCAAAAGCGGTGATTAAAGTTTTTATACTAAATGAGAATTGTCTGAAGTTTTACTTTATCATTTAAACTGTGAGAAGTTTTATTTTATCATTCCTAGTTTGAGTTCCATTTGTGTGTGTGTGTGTGTGTGTGTGTGTGTGTGTGTGTGTGTGTGTGTGTGTGTGTGTGTGTGTGTGTTTGATTTATAAGTAAAACTGAATAAACTTTTCTTTATGAAAAGGAAGGTTCCCCAACAGGGATACGTATTTGCCTTATTCTGTAGCTGAGGACAACCACAGAACTCATGATGCTGAGCTAACTAGAATTCTGCTGAAGTATATTGAACTGCAAGAAAGTTCTGATATTTTTTCATTACTGTATATCCCCCTTATACCAGCATGTACTGTCATGCTAAGGGTGTGGGGGAGGGGCTGGGGGGGCTAGAGGATATGAGGAAGGAGCCCAAAACTTTGTAAATTGGCTGGATGTCCAATCCTTGTCAGGATACCTTTCATATAGTTATGGCTGTAGCAGCAGCAGTGATCTAATGAAGAACATCAAGCCAGCTACTTTGTCTAGCCAGCTACTTTGACCCTCCCTGGGTCTTCATATGGCAGACTGAGCTTCCTTGGAACTTGAAATGAATTCTACTTGCATCCTATAGACTCATGTTCTTCTGACCCTCCTTTGTTTACAACTGCATTTCCCAAATAATCAGTTACTACCCTTCCAAGGAGTTCACCCTTCTTCTCTGATCCTGCCTGTTTCTTTACTTCAGCTGAATATTCTAGCCATCCATAAATGGTGTTTGTTAAATGCAACTAGTGATGTTTATGATAAAATTATAGTAATGCTAAAGTGGTAAACCCAGTGTCAGGGTAACACAGCATGAATAACAGCATGTGCTTGTTGTTGTGTCTTTCGACTTTTCCCGGTTAAGGTTCGCCACAGTGGAACTCCGGTCCGCTAATGATTGGTAGTTGATTTTTACGTGCCGAGTTACCAGCCCTGATGCACAACCTTTAACGAAGGTACGCCCATTCACGCATGTCTCCACGCAGAAGACGCTTTAGCTGAGAATCGAACCGGACAGCGTCTTACTGTGAGGCGACAACGCCACCGCAGCATCACCACCATGGGTCAATAACAGCATGTGGTATTTCATCATATTCCTATGTTACAGAGCAGCCATACTTACCTAGTGTCCAGTTTGTGCTTTGATCTGATTTCCCTCAACTCCATGTTGAGGAGCCCAAAAAAAAGATTATCTGGCATTCCTCACTTCTCTCCTAAGGAGTGCCAGGTCCTAGTAGAGAAGCGCTGATGCAAGCACTTATGGTATGGAAATGAATAGCACTACTGAACTACCAATTGGCATCTACCAGTCGCACCCTCTTACACCTTGCACCTGTGCTGGCTGCCCCCTTTGCCCCACCCTAGCTATGCTTCTGCATTACAAATATAATAAAACTCAGTTTCATTTTTTTGAATATCCATGAAGTTTACTACAAAGCACATTAGTTAGTGACCCTTTCTATATATATTTTTGTATAGTTATTTTAATTCAAAGGTCATTGTGTGGAATCAGTTATAAAGGGTTACAGAACTTCTGCCACTTAATGAGGCCCCAGCAGTAAATGAAATCCTATGCATGTTATGTAACCAAGTCTAAAGAGCATTTTAAGAGGCAAAACATATTGTTTCTGATGAATAACTGTAAAACAGGCATGTAGTTAACAATAGGACAGTTGTAATATAGACATTTTGTTTCCACAGCAACAAGTTACAGACAAAAGGATGTACTGCTACAGGATTTGTTGACATAACTCATGTCTGAGAAGTAGAAAACTAAGGTGCTAGTTGATAGTATTGCATATATAAAATAATAACAGACAGCATAATTAAAAGTTTTTGTTTGCAGATTTACAGCATGTCATCTCAAGTTTGATATAGTTTGACAATTATCTCTGTACATTTTGGTAACTGTTAATAACACACAGACAAGAAGAACAATAAGTCTTTATTTGCAATTTATGCCACAGCAAACATGTCACTGTTATACACACACAGCAAACTATCTGATATCACTCAATTTCTTGCCCCCATCTATTTTTTTTTTCTTACAGCTTGCTACTCATTCACTCCACTGGACTTATGTAAAAATGAACTGATATGAACATAACATATTTAGTATTTGAAACACCTGTAAATGCAAACTCTGTATAAATTATCAACACCATGTATAATTCACAGCATTTTTTATCTAACCAGTCATGCATATTACTATTGCAGGTAACTTTCACATATAATTTTACTGAGTTAAGTTAAATAAGAAAAGGCATGAGTCAAATTTCACATCATATTGCAGAAGACACGTTTCACAATATTTTTAGTACTCTAGTAGACAAACTCTGTGGTCTTGCCCCACAAAGCTGAGTTGCACATTTTGGAAGGAACACTATCTGTTATAGCAATAACCCACGTCTGGGTGTGGGTAATGCTGGATTTACCCACGGTTGGTGTGGTTTGGTCACGAGGGATAACATTAAAAGGATGAGCAGTGGAAAGCTTACATGCAACACCTAAATTGCCAGCCCTAATACCAAAAGACAAATGGTGTGCACTTAACAGGTATCTAGCCAGTAAACAAAGATCCAGAGTAACTTCAGTAGTAACTCATAACTGATTTTTGCAATATGCATATACAATTCTGGTCAATATTGTACATCATGCACTATAGTTGACCAATGTACCTAAAATAATAGTGAGCAGGTCAATATTAGCATCATTTGCATAAGTTTAGGAGCAATCAATAATTACTTATCTAGTAGGACTATCTTTGTAAGAATAATACAACACAATAATACAATGAGGGTTAAGAAGTACATAGGCAGTCATTTACAAATGACCAGAAAGAAGAAATGTAAATAACTTTCTGAGATGCATTCCATCAAAGCAAACATTTTAGTAAGCAAGCATTAGCTATCCACAAAGTGCATCAGACAAAGGCAACCTTAAGTGGGTTTATATCAATCCGTCGAAACGGCTGAATATTGAATACCAGATGTTTGAACTGTAAAGTTCGAACACTGGTAATAGCAAAGCTGCAGCCCATCGAATTCTTTCCCAAGGAAAGAATTTGGTGGGCCGTTTCTGTGGCTTCGTGAGTATCAGGACTGTGGTGGGAAGTTACGGGTCGGGTTCAGGTAAGTGTGCGATTGTGTGGATGTTAAGGTTAGGGTGCGGGTTAGGTGAGTTAGAGTTAGGGCGCAGGTGAGGTAGGTGTGTGATAGTGAAAGACTTTAGGGTTAGGGCGGGATAGGTGAGTTAGGGTTAGGGCACGGGTCAGGTGAGTGTGCGATAGTGACGGACCTTAGGGTTAGGGTTTGAGTTAAGGTAAGTGGATAGGTAGTAGTGTATATACAGTTTAGTGTAGGGTTAGATGTAGGCTTTTGAGTGTATGTGTGTGGATTGATGTTGTTTTGGTGTGTTTGTGTTGCATGTGTGTTTCTTGGAACAGCAATTTTTTTTCCCTGGGAAAAAAATCACTGTTTTAAGACTTCAGTGTTTTTGCAGTTTGTGGTTTGAAGTTCGAACATATGGTGTTCGAACTTCAGATGTTTTGATGAACTGATATAGACCCACCCCAAGTCACAAAGACGTGTGCAAAGGAAAGGGCACAGTCATCACCATTATCACTTGGACAGGGTGGAGAGGTGGGGATACAGGACGGCAAGCCTGACAACAAAGAAGTGAATGTGTGGTAGTGAGTGTGATGCCCCTGCACTTGCCTATTAATCAAGGAGCCTCAATCCTCACACTGGGAGGATGACAAGTACACACACATGCAATAAAGTGCAATTTCCCTTAAGAGCACATAGAGACCACAGTCAGTATGGGGCTGGTTTCTACCTCTTTCTCCAGAACCCAAATAAGACTCCCCACTGGCACAGCTATAGAGTTGAGATCACAGCTGAGTGGCCAAGCTAAGCTTCATAGCCCTGCCCAAGTAGTTGACACACACACACACACACACACACACACACACACACACACACACACACACACACACACACACACACACACACACACACACACACACAGACACACACACACACACACACACACACACACACACACACACACACACACATATATATATATATATATATATATATATATATATATATAAATAAAGGCTGGTACAGATTTACTAGCTATGCCACCTTCTGCCCAGACTATAAGGTAGTTATCACTGCCACCAGCCAGCTCTTTATCAGCTACTTAAGGCCCTTAATAAAGGGTGTCCTATCCTACTGTGTAATGTTACTATTAATTCAAATGGTAGGTTGACCAAGAGCCAGGCAATTAAGAGTAGCCTGTACAGTGCACCAAATATATATGCAAGCACCCTAAGAGCTTAAATATCTCTAAACAGACCAGCCACAATTTAAAGGTTTAAATATATTTAATAATAAATTAGAAAAGACCAAGGCAATACTCAGTAAGTCATCATAGTAACTTCAGAGTTCAAAATCACAGGAAATATTTAAAACAATATTGCAGGGCAGTCTCCAATAAATAAAGAAAACATCTAAGCTATACTTCACTATACTCCTATCTGAATTTAAAAGAGTTACTGTGCCCTAGAAACTTACTTACAGCAAGGCAAGTGTGGTGAATGGATCTTCTAGCTATATGATGCTGTCAGGTCAAAAGACAGATACTAAATGTCCTCCTCTCTCTCTCAGAGAGTTCTTAAATTCATTTCAAATATTACTGCTGGATTAGCTTGGATGACATATTTTTTTGTCACCTGACTTTAGTTCCCAAGCTAAACCCCCATTGTCAGAAACTATCAGTATTTTAGCATCTCCTTGTGAAAAATACATATTTCTCATATCTTTGCAACTGCTGGAAGAAATAAAACAATAAAACACTTACATAACAATGCAGAAGGCATGCTAGTTCTAGACATCCAATCTCCTTGCTGCATTGAAACTAACTTGCATAGCACAATCATAAAGCAATTTAATTTCATCTATTTTCTTGAAGTTTTGCAAGTTAACCCTCTATGTTTTAGTTCCCACTGTTAAAACATATACATTTACATAATTACAATAGTTTATATAAATTTCTGCTCTAAGCCAGCAGAGCATGCTGTGGTTACATTTTAGCTCAGTACATAACATAGTTCTAACACAGTTGTAGTACAAGCATCTTACATGAAGCATGTTGGCATTCACAGATGACACATAACCACTTACAAAATTCCAGATTGCTAAGCTGGCAATATCCCCTTCTGTAACATTTCTATATAAATTGTATTAATATTCACAAATGACATAGAATTATTTACAAAATTCCAGCAAGCTGGGCTAGAAGTATTTCCCTTTGTTACACCCCCCGAAAACTCAAGCTAGTTTTTCAAGTGACCCTTGAGAAACATTGCTTGAGAGGGTGAGCCTATCTGGGAATACCTTACCCCTTCCCTGTCTTGTGATTCCAGCTGCCTTGGCATTGCTGACCCAAGTACAGTGTTGCACTGTCATATCACATGCCTGCAACCCTAGGCTCCACCATAGTAATTTGGGATTTGGCTGGCTGGCTCCCTGTAGCTTCAGACTCCTCCTGCCTCTTGCTGAAAATACTTAGCAGAAGGGCCTCCCTATCATGGTAAGGTTTCATTATGTTAACATGATACAAATTATGCCCCTCCCTCCTGCCTTGCCATTCTACCATGTAGTTAGCATCACTGACCTTTCTTACTACCTTGAAGGATCCCTCCCAAGCTGCCTGCAGGTTGTTGTATCTGACAGGGATGAAAACCATAACCTCTGCCCTACAGTATACTCTCTAGCTTGAGCGATCCTGTCATACTAGGCATTTTTCTGCTGTTGGGCTTCTTCCAGGTTCTCCTTGGCAAAGTCCTTGAGTTCCCTGAGCCTTGTCCTGAGATTTAGGACATATGCCACAACAGACTCCTTGTGGGATTTACACTCACCCTCCCACTCATCTCAAATCAAATCTAGAGGTTCCCTCACCCTATGCCCATACAGCAACTTGAAGGGTGAAAAACCTCTGGATTTCTAAAGCACCTAGTTGTAAGCAAACAATAGATGGGGCAAATATTTGTCCCACTCCCTATTAAACTGGCCTGCAAATGCCTGTAGCATGGTCTTGAGAGTAGAGTTTAATCTCTCAACCAGACCATTAGTCTGGATTGTTATGGGTGGTCTTTAGGTGCTTCACCCCACAGTACTTCCACACACAATCCAGCAGGTGTGGAAAACCTGAGTGTGTGTGTGCCTTCTCTGAAGGTTGGGCACTGGGCTGGCAACTCAACACCATAAAAATCCACTGCCAATTATAAGTGGACCAGACATGCACTCTGGTGACCCCTAACCAGGAAAAGACCATGCTGAAAATGTTTAACAAAGCATTTGACACCTTTTTTGCCTCAATGGAGGACAAAGCCACCACCTCAGGGTATTTGGTAGCATAATCTGCTACCAATAGGATATACTTTTTTCCCTGTGGAACTTGGGGTACTCAGAGGCCTCACAATATCCATAGCTATCCTCTGAAATGGCTCCTTAATCACAGCAAAGGCATCAAAGGAGCTTTCACCTTGTCTCCTGCCTTGCCTACTTTTTGGCACTGCTCACAAGTCCTGCAGTACCCTGCTACATCTCTAGAAATCCCAGGCCAATAAAAGCTCTGCATAATACTTCTCTTGGTATGCTTCATGCCCATATGAACTGCAAAGGGAATATCATGGGCAATGGCTAGAAGTGCTAGACAGTAAGCTCTGGGCACTACCAACTGCTGTATTTTCTCACCCTCTGCTCTGGGCACTAACAACTGCTGTATTCTCTCACCATCTATCCCTCCCTCAGGGGTCCAGTCTCTATACAGTAACCTTTTGTCCCAGTATACAGATTCCTCTTTCCCTTGAGAGTCAGGTGGCTCACTGGATACTCCCCTCAGGCCTTGTAATGTAGGGTCTAAGAGCTGAGTCTGTCTCAACTCTCTCTTGTTAACCCTTCCCAGCTTCACTTCCACAGGAAGTCTGGTATCCTCTGACAGTGTTGCCTCACTGTCAGCCTGGGTACTACTACTCACCTCTGCCCTTGCAATCACTCTGTCCAAGGGAACATTGGTATCCGCAAGCAGCTATGGCTCACCTTCAGTCTCACTGCAACAGGGTAGTTCCCTCCCTGAAGTAACCACTTCACCAGTCATGGCTGCAAGTGTGCAGTCTGTCTGGGTTCCCCCAGGCTACCAGACCCACATGCATGTCTCCAAGCCTGGCTGCATTTGCATGCACACGAGGTACTGCATTATCAAAATCATTCCCTATCAGGACATCTGCAGGTATATCCTGAAACACACCTACTTGCTGGCTTCTTTTTCCACCCTGCCAGTCAAGGTGAACCCTAGCCAAAGGTATTTGGAATGGGGTCCCTCCTAAAGCTCTGACTGGAGTAGACTGCCCAAGCAAGTAGTTCTCCTCTTTAACCATTCAGACTTCACAATGATTAGGTTAGAGGCTGTCGCTCTCTTAGCAGTGGCCTCTTTCCCATCAACTAAGATAAGATATAACCTATTGTGGTAGTTTGGTACCCTTGTTGTCTCGAGACTTACTGCAGGCATTTTGTCATTCCCACTTACTGGCTCTCCCACTTTTTGTTCCCCACCTTGCCTCCATGGACAGTTATATGGTACATGCCGCCACTGGTTGCATTTACAACAGTTAAACCTTGGTCCTGGACATGTACCCATACTATTGGCTTCCCCTGCTACTGGCAGACTTTGTTAGGGTGGTCTAAGCTGTCCACCATGGGCTCCCTTAGACCCATGAGCAGCACTGGGTATCCCTTTCCTGTGCAGTGATGCCCTGCTGCTTGCTAGGTATAGGTCTCTGTTTTTCCCCAACTCATCTGCTGTGTTACATTCTCTATCTGCTAACCAGATTCTCGTGTCCTCAGCCAAAGTGCTAAGGGCTTGTTCCCTTACTAAAAGGTCTGCTAGCACTTCAAAAGTGGTGACCTGACATCCACTCACCCACCTATGAAAATAAGTGCTTAATTCAGCAATATTTTCACACACACTTTCATCTGCCATGAGTCTATGCTCACAAAACTTTTTCCTGTAAGCTTCAGGTGTTAACTTAAAACATTTTAACAAACAATTTTTGACTGTATTATAATTTAAGCAATCAGTATCAGCAGTTACAGCTTTACTATGAGTAAGGGGGTCAGGAACCGTACCCAGAGCCTTTGGTCAACATTGTACTGTTTACATGCCCTTTCAAACATATGAATAAAACTATCAAAATTATCCCCTTTTGTAAATGCTTCTGGGGTTCAGTTGCACCCTTTCCCATTATCTCCATGACCCTGGTAAAGAGTCAGCATCTCCTTTTTATGTTGCCTTTGCCTCTCATTCTCTTCAGCTTCCAGACATCTCAGTCTCTCTGCTGCTTCTAATTCCATTTATTTCTCCGGCTGCAGTATCTCTATTGATTCTGTTTCCAAACTTTTGGCCTCTAGTTCAAGTCTCTTTAACTCCAGATGGATTCTTAAGTCCTCTGTGGAAAGGTTGAACTGTCCATTTTCTGAGAGTTGTACCTCCACATGTCCAGCCTGAGTGTCCTCCAGGTTGCTGGTCCATAATACAGCTGTGCCCAAGGCTGCAATCATTTCTGCATAGTCAGTTTGGCATGCACCAGTCCTTTGGCCTGGCACATCTCAGCCAATTGGATCCTTGTCAGCTTACCATACTCCTCTGCTGACATCCTTGCCTGCTCTCCCTGACTAACCAAGCTAACAAAAAATAAATAAATAAAAAATAAAACACTTATGATATGAATTCTGATAGTTCATTGTGTGGCTGATTGAGAGTACTAACATCTTCCTTAGTGACCACTGTTTACAGGCCACAGGAATTCAATATCCACACCACTACAAGTCAATTAATATGTGATGTGGCTATCCCACCACTGCCCACCAATTAATATGTGATGCCCCTGCTCTGGCCCAGTAATCAAGGATCCTCATAGCTGTAGCATAAGCATCTTACATGAAGCATGTTGACATTCACAAATGACACATAACCACTTACAATATTCCAGACAATGGGGCTTGCAGTATCTCCTTCTGTCACACTTCTATATAAATCATATTAATATTTACAAATGACATCGAATTATTTACAAAATTCAAACTAGCTGGGCTGGCAGCATTTCCCTTTGTCACAGTGAGAAACCAGTTTTTCAGTATTCAGTAGTAATGTTTATATAACTTGTGTGTGTGTGTGTGTGTGTGTGTGTGTGTGTGTGTGTGTGTGTGTGTGTGTGTGTGTGTATGTGTGTGTGTATGGCCAAGATGATTTTTAATGTGTGTTATTCTGCACAAACATAATCAAATCACGTGTGCTAGCACTATATGTTGGCATCATAGACAGGTGTAAGCCATGTATGTTAGAGTAAACATCCCATTGTTGTCACCCTTCCAACCATGAGAACTATTTCTGGTAGGAATTGCACTCCTTGTTCCAGGGCCCTGATTTGAAGCTGGGTGCTACCTGAACATGAATGATGTCTTCTGGATGAACTCTCATTTTGACACATGGCTTACCACTTCTGGATGTGGACTCCTCAACCACTGGTGTAGTAGTGGAAGTAGTGCCACTATGGGAGTGTGATCTGGTACTACCAGATTGGCTAAACCCTGATGATGTACTGATTCTATAGCCATATGGATGCTAACCCTCCCCAGCAGACATTCCATTACAGGTAGTGTAATCAAGTGTGTCATTCATTCTGATCAAGGAGTCACCACACAGTTCAGACAGTCTTGCTTTTCAGAATGCACAAAGTACAGTACTTCTTTTGAGGCCCTGGTGAAACATGTCTATGCTTCCATGATGGCCCTACACATACATAGTGTGGCACCTACTGCCACACCAACATTAGTTGGAGGTTGGACAGCAGTCCTTCTCTGAGCACCTCTACCAACACTCCTGTGTTCTGCTTCACCCTCACAATGGCTAGGGGAAACTCAGACAGCTCTGTAGCTGAAGTAACCACACTATCCTCATCAATTGTGTCATCCTCAACCTGTCCTATCTCAGATGGCTTCATGTCATGGGTATGTATAGGAATACTAACTGTGTCCAAAATATGGGCAGGGAATGTGGGAGCTACAGTTTTAGTGCTGTACTCACCCTCTATATCTCCAGACTGTGCCTCTTCATTAGAGGCTACCGATAATCCAACATCAGGCAGTAGGAGCTCCTCAATGTAAGTGGCAGTCTCATCTATGATACCTGGTAATTAATATAACAAAGAAAAAAAGAATAAAAACTGATCAAACTTATGATCTGTAAAATTTAATGTAAGAATAATAGATGCAATAGCAATTTAAAAAGGACTTTACAAATCAACTTTATGTATAGTAATAGGAAACAAAAAATGGGGGGGGTGTCTACCACTTACAGATGGCCATGGAAAATCAGTACCAGATGTGGCTAGACCAAAGAAATTGAGATGAAAGGGGATAATAAGCATTTAAATGAAAATGACACACAATAAACAGCAACAAATCCTATTTACATATGCTTATTAAGAAACATAATATACAACAATGTTCTTGCCACTTTCCTTCTGTCCCCCCTCCTGTCTCTCTATCTCCATATCTCTTCTCTCCCACCCCTCTCATTTGCTCTCTCTATATTTTGAATATGGCTTATCTGGATGTCCACCATTAGACACTCTTTGGTCAACTTTCACCTCAGCACCTACATCAACCACAAATCTGGAACCCCCTGATGAGCTGTATGAATCTCTAACAGTGGACAGGAACTCCTGTGTCCTCTGGCTCTCTAGGACTACACACAAGTAATACATCACTATAAAAATTCCCCCGACCCTCAGCAAAAATTGAATTAATAGCAATGATTAATGCTGTAAGGATTACAAGAAATGTGCAACTCCATAATCGATAGCAGCATTAACAAAATAAATTAAAATTAAAGTAGTTAAACATGTTTAATATTTGGGATCTCCGCTTTGTTTGATGTCAGGTATATATGACAGTCTCAACACATTTTTTGCAAAACAAATGTAACCCTGCCATTGTTAATTGCCATATAGCACTGTTTTATTATGACTGTTCTTGATTACTTAAAATAAATAAGTTCTGCATGTGCTAGGACAATACCAAAGAACAAAATGCAGACAGCAAACAATGCTATTGTGAAATATAGGCCATCAGTATTTAAAAAATCCTTTGTAAATAAGCATCACATACCTTTACAGAATCTATAGGAAAGTACACCAACAATTCCAATTCCTGCTGTGAAACAGCAGTATCAAAGACTCTGGATCCAGTCTTCCTCATTATGTAAATACAAGTATGGTGAATATGCAAATCACGTGTGAACTCATTAGCATTCAAGAATCACACAATCTGCACAAAGTACTGGGCAGGTAAACATGTTGTAAGGACCTATACAATGCCATGCACATGCACTAGCAGTACAAGAACAAGCATTGAGAAGTGTTACTTACTAAAAGCTTGTGAGTATGAATTAGTTTTACTGCAGGAATAATTAGTGTTTTACACTCCTGCTAGTTTTATGTACATTTACTGAGGGTGTGTCAATGAGAAGAGAGTTACCAAAATGTCTAGGATGATATTGACTGACTTAGAAGATGTCCTTTATAAAAGTTGTATTACTAAATGGTTATGATCACACTATGTCACTGAGTAAAAAAGTCTGTAATTCAAATGAAGTACAAAACATTTAAATATACACATAGATATCAAAAGCAATCCAAATGACATTGCATTCATATTGGAAAAGCATAAAAAGAGAATGATGTAAACAAAACACAGAGAAGAAAACAACTATAGTAGTGTAGATTTTGGTTATTATTGCAACAAGAAGTATTAGCTCCACTGTTTCAAATATGACATTCAAATAGACATTTGCTGGCAAATTACAAAGGACAACTGTGAGAAAATGCTTATCCTGCACTTTTAATGTAAAGTCATATAATGTCATATCTTGAGTATATGTAATCTACTTTCTGTTTCTCATAATATATACGTGTGCGTGTCTGTGGAAAATAGTGAAATAATTTCAAATGTGTCTTGCTAATGCATAGTTTCTAAGTTCAAATCCAGAGATGGTGCTCTTTGTGTGAAAGCAGTATTGTATAATGATTCATATGTTCATGTTATAAAACAAGAAAGAGTAGAAAATGTCAGAATGGTACATTTTGAATCCTCCTTTTCTAATTTATATATATTTTTTACTTCATTATTTGTGTTCCACTTGCTATTATACACTGGGGATTGTCAGTGGTCACTAGTAGTGAATGACATTTCGTCTTCTATGGTAAAAACTAGCAAATACAATTTTGAATGCATTCAGTAGCACAAATGAACTGGTGCTATTGCACTTCCATCAACAGTTTGGGCAGTACAGAGTGAAGCAAATGCAGCTGCAAGCTATCCATCTCTGTGGCACAAAGTTTAGTTGCAGTGTATATATAGACAGAGAGAGCAGGTAAAGCTGGGGTCGAATCCAGTTTACAGATATTTTTACTGAAAGGTTCAGAATGAGATTTGTCACAGATATTTAATTAGAAATGCAACACTAAATAGAAATTAGTATCATAAAGCAATAAAATTATCATTAACTTTTACTATATAAGTCTAAAATAATGTATGTAAAGTATGTAAGCCATGATAAAAATTGTCCCTAGATTTTTTATTTATTTATTTTTTTTTTATTTTACATTTGTTGACCAGGCTAGTCTAGCTGGATATATGTCCATTTTCAGTAGAGGCCCAGGGAAAAAAGCTCCACAACAGCTGTATACAGCTAATATACATGAGTAAATATAAACATAAGGGGATACTAATCAAAAATTGGTTCTACATAGTAACAAAAAAACCCTACGAGTTAGGTTTATTTACATTACATGACAAGAAAAGAACAGCAATAAGGAAAGGACATATAACTTGGTATATACAATAATAGGTACAAGACAAAAATCGACACTTTATACAACAGAGTTTAAAGCAGAAAACTTAGTAAACTAGAAAGGTTAGTTGTGACAAAAAGAGTTTCAGCCAGGATTGGTGCATGGACATAGCCATTGTGAATTAAGGAAGGTTTTTAGTTGCTTTTTGAACAGTGGAGTAGATGAAAGGGATATAAGATTACTTGGAAGTTTATTCCAAAAGATTCCAATGGTGTTAGTAAGTAGAGGATCACCTGATTTGTTACTGGATTTTAGGATTGCATCTAGTAACCTATTAGCTGAGCGTAGGGTACTTAGATTTTTATATGGGTTGATCAAGTTAGAGAGAATGGGAGTATTTGTAGGATGATGCAAGATTTTTGTGGGTGATGGTTAGTTGCTGAAAAAGCAGTTCCAACCATCCTAGTTTCTTCAGATTTTGACAATGATGAGTATGGAATGGGGATCCAGTGGCAAATCTGGCAATGTTATTGTAAGAAGTGGCCAGCTTATTTTGATTATTTTTGGATAGATTTGTAAAAATTGGGGAGGCATTTTGGCTTTTGTCACCTATTAACTTTTTCTTTTGTATGTACGGAGCCTGACAGAATAACATGATGACAACCCAAAGAGTAACATGACACAAATATATGCAGAAATGTCCAATAAACAAATCTCTTAGTATGTCTTTATTCCTGTGTACAAATGTCTCTCTCTTCTACCCCTTCAGTCTCATCAGTGTTTATCGTCAACATTTGTGTGATGCCTGGCACTGAGCAGCACCCGTAATGTATGGGAAATTACAGTACACACTTTATTGCAAAATATTGTAAGGTTTTGTCTTCAACTGCATTAGTTTGATGTCCTTTGCACTATTGTGTTTAGCCTTGCTGCACTATGGAAAGACAGGCTGTTCGCACTATGAGGAGACAGTTATTATCATCTCTTCAACAGGCTGCAGAGGTGAATGTACATCATATGAGATGATTCAGTTGTGTAAATAGTATTATGAAGCAAACTGAGCACAAATGTCCTTGCTTCATAGTGATTCCATTGTCTGTTTTTCCACCAATGTTCACTTGCTTGACTCCCATGTGTTTCATAGTCATTCACAACATGCTCATATCTGCAGAGAAATTGCTGTAGGACATTAGGTACAATCCAGCCTTTATGTGTTAGCAAGTATAGTATAATCACATTTGGACAATATTTCATGCTATACACACATAAGGTGAAAGGATCAATGTTTTCTCATTTCCATTGATGTTCTGAAATAAAGTAATTATGACTCATACATGTCTGTTCTAAATGTAGCGACTATATTACTCAGTTATGTCATACAAACACATGCAATCGCATAACAACAATTGCAACATGCCTTACATGCATGCACATTCACCAGATATGCGGTCTGTGTAGCTATACACCTGTATCATCCATATAATGATTAATATAATGCAATTGTCATAAGAAATATGTAAATCTTGACACGTAAAACTTTACACATCTCTGTTCTACATTTGATCAGAATCTTGCCTGTTTGTATACCTATACTTCTTATATGCTCAAAGCTTGGCATGGAGCACCATATACCAATGTTAATTCCTGTTCTAAATTCAACACTTCAAACTATAATTGCACATGTACTAATACTTTGCTATCAGTCATGCTAATAATCTTGTCAGTGGTGCACTTCAGGGAGAGATTTGAAAAAAATTATGAGAATGGATTGTATAACTTCAGTAGGTGTTAATGTAGTGCTGTACTCAAAATTTGTGGATTTCAATGTAATGCTGAACACATAATTCTGTACAATTATGTCTTCTCTCCAACACTTACACTGGGAAATGATGGACAATGGTGTAGAATATTACCTCACATAATTCACCACATAGGTGGTAATCCATTAAACACGGAAGAAGTCAGGGAGTACAACGCCCATTCGGAATGTACCTTACCCGACACCTGCAGCAGTTGGAAAGACCCCAAAAAGTTCCTCACCAAAAGGAAAGGGGGCTCAACATGTGCACATGTCTGCCTGAAAGAAACTCCAGCTCTATTCAGTCATACCATCTCTGCCTGCGTGGTGATCTGCTGTACACACATAGGCCATGTCCAACCCCCCGAATTAATGGACATGCCACAAAAAAAAAAACCACCAGAGCCAGAGCACGAGAGGAGAGAGACTTTAAACTCAACAACGGATAAATATAACATGCTGAGGGACAGATTCATCACCCAGAGACTCCCACTATATGGAACAGAATCCAGTCCATGTGAGGCAGAGCCCTCACTCACTCACTTCAAGAGAAATCTTGATGAGTGGATGGATGGAGGGTTTACCCACCCCGGAATCTCTGTATCATGAAAGCCACACACACTCTGGCTAGGCTTATAAATGCCCTAGGGCAGATAGCCTAGTATGAACCTATGAACCTATCAGTGTTATTGAACTGTGCAGTGTCATATTTTGACCTGTCTGTTTCTATTTAGACTGCTCACTGTCTAAGCATGAGCAAATAGGTTCATAGGTTGGTACTAGGCTATCAGCCCTAGGGCCTGTAAAAGCCTAGCCATAACAATTCCCTGGCTATTTCTTCCCACACTATTTACTTCCCTGGACCCCTGTCTTTTACCTCAAACAACTGGTTTGTAACACAATTATATGATGTAATGACTGCATATAGATGGTAAGATTTCCACTGTGGCACGTGTGACTCATATATATTTTGTTAGCCTGTGTTCTTACATAAGTGTCTGTTCAATTCCGGCAAAAGACAGCATTATTTGAGTGTGCTGATATGACACAAACCCCACTGCATCAAGTTACTTGTATCCATTTTTAGGTTGGGCAAAAGCTTTCAACACATTTTGGGGATTTTATAGCAGTCAAAGAGGCGATTTGGGGATTCTTGTGGTGTGATTCCTCCTGTGGCTTAAGCCATTAATATTGACTTGTACAGCATGTCTACACAGATATACTGTGGTTTGAATCTGGGACTGTGTGTGTGTGTGTGTGTGTGTGTGTGTGTGTGTGTGTGTGTGTGTGTGTGTGTGTGTACAAAACAATGTAGATAGGAAAGAGTGGCTTGGCCAACCAACAGTGATATTAGACTGTTCACAGTTGTGTGAACATTAATATAGCTACGCCCTCTTCATCACTCGGACAAATTTGTATTGAATAAATTAATATTAATATCACTTTCTTACTTTACACCTTTATTTGTGTTATTTTTGAAAATCTCCATTTCTGTTGCCTGAGGCAGATGCAGTCAATACCCAGCTCTGTGGTGTGTGTGATATGATTGGCAGTGGGTTGAATCTGGTATCATTTTATCTTTAGACAGTTGTTACAGACATGAATGGCTTAGGCTAAGAATGCACATATGGCACAGAAAGAGGGCCACATTTTTAATGTCTCACACTTCAAGTTAGGGGAATGCAATCCCTTCAAGTGCATTCTTCATGACACATCTCTTATGCCTCCTTCTATGGCATCAGTGGTTCATACACATCTCTTTGTGATGTGGCCTTAGCATGTGTTTGAGTCTGGCTATATGCATAATGCTGACTATGTTAGTGACTGCTCACAGACATTATTAATTTTCCAAATAATAATGATCTGTATTACATATTCTATATCATTCTTTTGTTCACACCCTAGGGCTTTAAAGGACATGATGGCTTATTGAACAGTACTTAATATGTGGCATGCTGCAAAACCATCAGCAAGTGGGTGTGTGTTAGCTACTTGATGTTATGGTAGTTTTTTTTTCTATAATTCCTTCTGAGCAAGCCCAGTATAATGATGCAATAGAGATGTGCCGTTTATCAAAGAGACATTTAAGTACTGAAAGTAGTGAGATTTTTGGTGTCATTTGTTGTTCTTTGTTGACTTAATTAAATTAGCCTCTGTAATGTTGGCTTTGCCTACATCAGTGCAACAGAGTTATTGGCCTATGTGAGTAGGATAACATTTGTCACAGGCCATTGTACATTTAGTGCATGTGCAATGTAAATCAGCAACAGGTCACTTAGTAATACACATTAATGCTTCAAATGGGTACTTTGTATCTTACTGGAGCCACATACAGTAATTACTGTTGTCTTTAACAAGGCTCACTTTAGCACTATATATCAATGAAAATACACTGCATTTACATCTGCACTTTACTACACCTATTCAAGTCAACATATCTGGTATGGAAATTACACCAGAAGGGACATGTCATATCATTGATTACAGTAACACGAATGCATCATAGTCACCAATAATTTTAGCCTGACATTTGCTACATTTGCCCATTAGCTGATGTATTAATGGTATAATATTGACAGAAACTTTTATTTTGCCCATGTTGTGTGTGGGATACCTATCTATCTATGATATAGAAAATAATAAATCCTGTGCATATTCATATACCTCATGACACTCAGAAACATAACCCATTTGTCAGGGAACAGACTACACTTGACCTGTACCATAATTTATGTGCATTTTTTCATATGCTACATTAGCATGATTGATTTTGCATGTAAGTATATCACATCTGTTATAGTTAGACAAATGTTAATATGTATATCAGATCATTATTCAGTTTATATCCTGGTCAGTAAGAGACACATCTGTGTATGTATTAGGTCCTTCTGTATTTTGCTACATGCATGCATACTTATGTACATACAAAGCATGCATGAACAGTCACTAACTTTGTAACACTGGCAATATGCAGGTTGCTTAAAGTTTTCTTTCATTATTTAATACTGTTATTGGAATGATTGCACAGGTGTCTGTGATTCTTCTCAATATTTCCATATTGTCACAGGTGTGTACACTAACCTAACAACCATCAGTATTGTTTCCTTTATACATATAAAGAGGGGGTGGTGGTCTTCTCACTTCTTGCTATCGGATATTTAACTGTTAGCCTAGAGGGATTCCTCTGTACTTTAAGTGCTAGCCACAAAGTTTGAGAAATCATTTTATGCCTAACTTCTGAGAGACTTGCTTGGCTATAATCACCTGCATTAGAAGCTGAAGTTTAGTACAAACTTGCATTTTTAAAAGTACTGTTTTTAATTTTTTCTGTACCTAATTGTGTGTTTCACTGAATAGTGTCTGTGCTGTGTCTCTCTCTGCAGTTTCACTGAATAGTGTGTGTGTGTGTGTGTGTGTGTGTGTGTGTGTGTGTGTGTGTGTGTGTGTGTGTGTGTGTGTGTGTGTGTGTGTGTGTGTGCGTGCTGTGTCTCTCTCTGCAGTTTGTTCCCACCCAGCCTCCCTGTTCTTGTTTTGGTGTTAAGTGTTGGTGGCTCTGGAATTGCCCGCCCCTCCTGTAAGTCTGTATTTATTTGACCACTCCTCCTGAGTCCATCTCATTTTCTCACTTAACCGAATACAGTGAGATCATATTCTGAGTCTAGTGTTCACTCTACTTAATACAGAGAGAAGCTTTGAGAAGGCCAACCCACTTAGGTTCTTCCTTCCTCTCTCCTTGCACTTTACTAACAAAAAAAAAAATGTACTTTATTCATCTGCTTTTACTGTATTTGTGTTTCTTCCTACTTTATTTTGCTTTTGCCTCTTCTTAAAAGTACTCAATTGTATTTATTCTGCTGCATTTATTACTGCTTGGTAGTAGCCTGATTAAATTGTAACTGTTATTCTAAGTCTTTTGGTTTAAGCACTTGGGCTTCAGACCAGTTGTTTTACATTAAGAAGTTTTGTGATCTGCACTGTTCATAGGTTCATAGGTTCATACTAAGCTATCTGCCCTAGGGCATTTATAAGCCTAGCCAGAGTGTGTTTGGTTTTCACCACCCATTTTAAATTAATTTTACTATGCCCTTTTTCGAGGTTAGTATACTGTGCCTCTGTCTAACAGTGACACAGAAGTGATACCCGGGGTAAACCTATGATCCCCCATCCACTCATCAAGATTCCTCTTGAAGAGAGTCAATGAGGGACTCTGCCTAACCTAAACTGGGATTTTATTCCAGAGTGAAGGGAGCCTCTGGGTTATGAATCTGTCCCTCCAGCATGTCCTATTTATTTCAGTGCTGAGGTTCAAGTCTCTCGAGCGCGTAGCTCGATGGGATTTGGATTTTCTGAGGTGCAGCATGTCCATTAATTTCGGGTTGGGCATGGCTTTATACATCAGGCACAGATCACCTCTGAGCAGGTGGTATGCCACTGAGTAGAGCTGGAGTTTCTTTAACCGGGCAGCATATGGCATCTGTTTGAGTCCTTTGATCCTCTTGGTGAGGTACTTTTGGGGTCTTTCCAGTTGCTGCAGGTGTCTGGTAAGGTACATCCCAAAAGGGGCATTATACTCAATTATGGGCCTGATGAGGGGCGAGTAAAGAGGCACGATGACCTCCCCTGATCTAGATGTGAATCCCTTCATGATTAGGTGGGCTATATAAAATGTATTTCTAACCACTTTGGCCACGTGGTTGTCAAATGAGAGATTGCTATCAACTTGGGTCCCCAGGTCCCTAATTACTTCTTCCATACTTAATGGATTACCACTTATGTGGCAGTTTGTGGGCACTTTGTTTTTGCCAAAGGGGATGACTATACACTTTTTGGCGTTTAGCTTGAGGCCATGGCTCTGGCACCAGTTGTCTGTTTCTATGAGGCCCTTTTGGAGGATGCTTGTGTCGGCTGGAGAGTCGATTATGGCTCCCAGTTTGCAGTCATCTGCGAACTTGGTCAGCCACAGTCCTTCCATGTTGGCCTGTACCTCTGAGAAATATATACCAAACAAGAGAGGTCCCAGGACTGAGCCTTGTGGGACGCCACTTGTAACTGGTTTGGTGTCTGACATGGCTCCAGCAATTCTAACCATGTGGGTTCTGTCCTTGAGCCAGTTTGCAACCCATCTAGTGACATAGGGGTTTATATTTAAGCTGGTGAGCTTATCTATAATGCCCGAGTGGGGTATTGTATCGAAGGCTTTTGCGAGATCCAGGTAGGCTGTGTGGACCACCTTCCCCTTATCAATGGCCTTGGTGACTGTTTCAAAGAAATCGACCAGGTTTTAGAGGCAGGATCTCCCCTTAACAAAGCCGAACTGGGTAGGATCTAGTGTCTGTAGGTCCCCAATATCTTTATTTATAAGGTCCAAGATGATCATTTCCATAGCTTTGCAGACCAAGCTAGTCAGGCTTATGGGGCAATAGTTTCCAGGATCCGTTGAGGCACCACCTTTGTGGAGCGGGACCACCGTTGCTGTACGCCACTCTTTGGGTACATATCCTGTAGTAAGGCTGAGATTGAACAGTAGTTTTATGTTTGGGTTTAGCTCTTCTTGGAGTTCATGTAGGACGCAGCCCGGGACACCGTCTGGTCCCATTGATGCTGTGTTTTTTGCTTTGGAGAGGGTGGCTCTTACCTGAGCATCTGAGATGTCAGGGGGCAGCACTCTGCTGGGATAGATATTTGCCCTTTTGGTGGGGGGGGAGAAGTTTGCACTGAACCTGTCAGCTAGGATGTTGGCAATGTCTGTGGGTTTGGTGTATTTTTTGTCATTTTGGACTAATCCTGAGCATATCTGGGAATTCCCACCCAGGTTCCTAACATAACTAAAGAAAGCCTTGTGATTATCCTTAGTGTCCTGTGCAATTTTTCTCTCAAAGCTGGCCTTAGATGATTTTATGAGTGCCCGTAGTATTTTGCTAATACTGATCAGAGATGCCTTCCCTTTTTGGGATTTTGCTCTATCATGTAGTAGCTTCCTCCTTCTATTGTATAGTTTGTTTATGGCTGGGGTCCACCAGACAGGACGTCTGCCTTTGGAGGATTGAGTCTTGGTTTTATTTGGGATTGCATGATCCATGCATTCCTGAAGGTGTTCATAGAATGCGTTTATAAAGGATTCTGTGGTCTGGGCTGTATTTTCCACAGGCCCGGGGGCTTTGAAGGATTCCACCTCAGTTTTGAGGAGTGTGAAATTTGCTTTAGAGAAGTTTTTCACTGTGGTTTTCTGGGCAGGGTGGGGTGGGATGTGAATATCCAGTGAGATTAGTTTATGGTCTGATCTTACCAGTGAGGGATACACTTCTGGTCTGGAGCATAGAGTCCCCATGTTGGTGATGATCAGGTCCAGTATGTTTTCCCTCTTGTGGGAGTGGTAACAAGTTGTTCCATAGCATTTGAGTTTATAAATTCTAGGAACCTTTGGGCTAGGGTGTTGGAGCTAGATTAATGCTCCCAGTCTATGTTTGGGTAGTTGAAGTCGCCCAATATAATGGTGTTTGGAGAGACCTTCATATTTTCCAGTGTTCTCAGGAAGGCCGAGTGGGGTTCCTGGGTTTGGGAGGGTGGTCTGTAGCAGGCTATAAACTGGAAGGCAGTTTTACCCATTGTTAGTTGAACATGGATAGTCTCTGATGCTTCGTGCTGTGCTACCAACCTGGAGATGTGGGTATCTTTGACGAATATTGATACTCCTCCTCCTTTTGTGGTTCGGTCCAAGTTTTGGGGCTGAAAAGCATGGTATGAGGTATAACCTGGTAGTGCTGGGGTGCTCTTGGGAGCCTTAAACCAGGTTTCTGTTACTGCACAGATATCAATGTTCTCCATGCTAAGGAGAGTTTCGAGTGCATGCATCTTGAGGTTTAGACTTCTGGCGTTGAGTAGCATTACTCTTAGTTTCTTATCCCTTGTGATACCCATGGAGGTGGGTTTGTCTTTTGAGCCTTGCCTAAAAAAGGCACTATGGGGGTAGCAAGAGCCTTTGCCAATATCCGAAAGCCCAGGGGTGATAGGTGCAAGCCGTCCCTAGCGAAGCATCGTGGCTTGTCGAGCATATCATCCCAAGCTGACAGGCATTGGATCCCCATTGAATGACACCAATACTTAAGCCAATTGTTGAAATTGATCATCTTGTCTTCATATTGTGGCATCATTCTTGGTGAGGGTAAGATGCTACTCAAGGTCAGGGTCATACCGGCCTGGGCTACATGCTCAGAGATCTCCTCTATGTCTCTTTTCATGTAGTCCCAGAAGGTACGTCTCATGTCATTCACATCAGCATGGGCAATGACTGAGTCATATTTGTACCTGCCTTGGAGTGACCTGAGTGCTTGTGTTATGTGGCGGATCCTAGCGCCTGACAGGCAGCTCACCGTGACCTTCTCCTTGTTCAGCCTGGTGAGCGGGACGTCAGTGTGCCTGACGATATAGTCACCTATTACAAGTGTATCAGGTGTGTTGTTTAGCCTTAAGGGCTGTGACTGTTCGGCACACTGGCTTTGTGAGCTATGTGTTGCACATGTTTTGTTTTGGGGTAGCGGTTGCTTGGGTGTCTGCTTTGGAGGTCTCTGCTGCTTAGGCAGATTTTTATTTAGAGCCTCCGAGTATGGTTTTGTGTGTTTATGTGTTTGGTTTGCTGTCGTGGTAGGTCTATGTGAGACTGGAATTGTAGTGAGTGTGGTTTCCTTTTCCTCCTGACTGGTTACGCCAGTACTGAGTTGCGAGAGCTTAGCCTCCAGTTTGGCTATATGGTTGCATCTCTCACATGTGGTGGAATTTGTTGGGAGGAGGAGATGGTTGTCTGTATACATGAGGCAGTTGTAACATTGCCTCAAGATTCCCATATTCACCAGCTGGACCGGAGTGGAGATTGACAACTGACCTTTGGACATGCTAGAATAGTATTGGGAATTCCTTTATAATTGAAAAAAAAGGGCCAATGGGGAACAAGGTTCTCAAGGGGAGTTTGTGAGGGTGTAGTGCTTTTATTTTTTAGTGCTGACTTATATAATTGCTTTAGTGAGCAAGTGCCAGGTAACTTAAATGCAATGTGCTACAGGTAACTTAAATGCAAAAATGACAAACATGGATGCTTACTTGGATAGAAGGAAGTTTCTCTGTGGCAGGTCATGTAGCTTACATCCTTCTAAGCTGGGAATTGCTGATTGAAAGCTCAGTGTCTGCTATTCTAAAACTGTATTAGTTCTGGTTTAAGCACTTGGGTTTCAGGCCAGTTATTCTGCATTAAGAAGGTTTATGTTCTGCACCCTTCTGGGAGAAGAGGCTGGATTCTGCCCTTCTAAGCTGGGAACTTCTGGTCACAGGCTTATTGTGCCTGCTTATTCAAACTGTTTCTTTCTGAAATTGGTGCATGCTGTTGCTGTAGCATAGACCTGATAGCTTTGTTTGTATAACTTGAGCACTGATCCAGGCCATCTTTTTTTGGAGGAGATTCCCCTGCACCCTAGTAGCGGGAGTGTGCAGTTAGAACTTGCCTGATTGAAGATTGCTGGAACAGGGCTCAGTTTTGAGCTTTTTTCTGGTTAATTGGGTAACTTGTTTAAATCAGTTTGTTAGTTTTCTATTGTTTTATATATATAAAAAAATTGCACTTTATTTATCTGCTTTTACTGTATTTGTGTTTCTTCCTACTTTATTACTAGGGGCATTGACTACAACTCTGAACTGAGGTATATAACAATAAGCATCCTTTTCTGTGCATTTACAGTGTTTTTTTTTATTTTATTTGCTTTATTTTCTGAAAAAAAAAATATACTTGTTTCCTACCATTCTCAGCTAGTATAGTCCAGTTTTCAGGTTAGTGCTGAATTCAGGGCTGTGTTACAAATCTCTGTGTTTGCCCATACCTTACTTGGATAGAAGGAAGTTTCTCTGTTCACCTGTGAGAGAGGGGAGCTTTGAGCAGCCTATCTGTCCCTGGAGGAGTGGTTTCAGCCCAGAAATTAGTAGTTTATTGGCCATTTGGGGCTAATTTCTATCTCTTTCATTTCCCTGCTAAAAAAAATGCATTTGCCCGGTTTTGCACGGCAGGCAGCACTGGTTAGGTAGGGTATAACTATTCCTGGCTCCACAAAGTCACCTCTTCAATTTTTTCCCTTGGAACTAGACAAACATTCAACTTAAGCATCCAAGCCATTCATTTCTCAGCCCAGCACTTGCTCAAAACTTATAGCAAGCACTTATAAACCCGAACACTAGACCCCCTATACTGTACAGAAGGACAAGGCTCTCTATTCGACCTTACCAGCTATTCAGTAAAACAGTTCACTGTACCTATCCAGGCATGTCCAAAGGGCAGTTTCAGGTGTACTCTCCAGTCCAACTGGTGAATATGGGCATTTTGAGGCAATGTTACAACTGCCTCATGTACACAGGCAACCCTCTCCTCCTACCACCAAACACTAATACATGCGAGAGATGCAATTATACAACCAAACTGGAGGCTAAGCTCTCTCAAGCCAAGACTGGATCAGACAGTCAAGAGGAGAAGGGAAATGCATCACACCACTAGTCTCACACAGACACATTAAACCAGCACCGGCAAAAAACACACATAAATACACGAAAACATACTCGGAGGCTCTAAATACAAATCTGCAAAAGCAACAGAGACCTCCAAAGCAGACATCCAAGCAATCTCCACCCCCCAACACAAACCATGAAACACATACTTCACAAAATCAGCATGCCACACAACCACAGCCCTTAAGGCAAAATAACATACCCAACATACTAGTAATAGGTGACTCTATACTCAGGCACACTGACTTATCACTCACTAGGCTGTATAAGGAGAAGGTTACTGTTAGCTGCCTGTCGGGTGCCAGGATCCACCACATAACACAAGCACTCAGGTCATTCCAGAACAATTACAAATATGACTCTGTCATTGTCCATGTTGGTGTTGCGAATGACCTGAGCTGTACCTCCCTGGACTACATGAAAAGGGACATGGAAGAGCTCTCTGATCATGTAGCCCAGGCTGGTATGACCCTGAGTAGCATCCTGCCCTCAACAAGAATGATACAATGGTATAAAGAAAAAAATGATCAATTTCAACAATTGGCTAAGTTTCTGGTGTCATTCAAAGGGGATTCAGTGTCTGTCTGACTGGGATGACATGCTCGACAAGCCACTTTGCTTCGCTAGAGATGGCTTGCACCTGTTATCTTTAGGCTTTAAAATACTGGCCAAGGCTTTTGCCATCCCCATAGTGCCTATTTTAGGCAAGGCTCAAAAGACAAACCCACCGCCGTAAATAGCACAAGTAACAAAAATCTGAAGGTAATGCTACTCAATGCCAGAAGTCTAAACCTCAAAATGCATGCACTTGAGGCACTCCTCAGTATGGAGAAAATCGATATATGTGCAGTAACAGAAACCTGGTTTAAGGCTCCAGAGAGCACCCCAGCACTACCAGGCTACAACTCATACCATACATTTTGGCCACAGAACCCGGACCGAAATACAAAAGGCAGGGGAGTATCCATATTCATCAAGGATACCCACACCTCCAGGTTAGTGGCACAGCACGATGCTTCAGTGATCATCCAACTGCAACTAACAATGGGAAAAACTGCAATTCAAATTGTAGCTTGCTACAGATCACCCACCATGTCCCAGGACCCCCTTTCTGCATTTCTGGAAACACTGGGAAAAATGAAGGTCCTACCAAACACCCTAATATTGGGTGATTTCAACTACCCAAACATTAACTGGAAGAACTATTCAAGTACTAACTCCCTTGCCCAACAGTTCCTAGAATTTATAAACTCAAATGCCCTGGATCAACTGGTCAATACTCCCACCAGAGGTGACATATTGGACCTGGTCATCACCAACATGGGCGACTGGTGTTCCACACCTGAGGTCATCCCCTCGCTGGTTAGATCTGACCATAAACAAATCACTTTGGATATCCACATTCCGCCCCCACTCCCGGACAAGGAAACCACTGTGAAAAACTTTTCAAAAGCAAATTTCACATTACTTAAGACTGACGAAAAATAGAATGAAAGGCACACCAAGACAATCGAAGCAAACCTTTAAGCAAACCACAAAATCTTTATTGTCAGTAAGCGCTTTCACGTCCAATATGACGCTTCTTCAGACTTTAAAAACAGACTCACAAAACATTCATTAAATAGTTTTAGTCCTCTCATTCATTATCTATGTGGACCAATAAAATCATTAGACTAATTAATGCAAATTACATCTAAAAATTTTATCTCTAAAAATTTTAGAGACTAACATATTAATAACTAAATCATAAAAACATACCTGTAAAAATATTTATAAAAAATATTTATAAAAAGTATATACGTATGTAAAAATATATATATATTTAAAAAAAAATATATATATATATATATATATATATATATATATATATATATATATATGAATATGTATGTAAATAAATGTATCTATATATATCAATAAGAATGATATGCTTAAAAAACATATGAATAATAGCTGTGAATGAATATAAAAATGTACATTAAGAAAATATCAGTGTCTTAGGGGTCTATCTTTAAGGAACGGTTTCAGGGAGATCCTGTCATTCAAACCATGCCCATTGTCAGCTTGTAATTTAATTATCCACCTATTTTCTTCCTTCTCGGTGAAATTATTTACATTTCCCAGTCTCTCTGTAGTATGTATGAGTTCTAGGACCAAAAACATAAACCTATGTGTAGTGTCTCTATGGAGTACATGTCTGGCAAGGGCATTGGTTTAATTCTCCCTACTTATAGCATAAATATGCTCCCTGATCCTTTCCCTTAACGTCCTATTGGTTTTACCTACGTAGAAATCTCCACATTTTTGACAGATCCCTAAATATACTACATTTCTGGAGGTGCAACTAGCATAAAAATCAAATTCATATCTAATGTGAGTATCTGGGTGTTCAAATACATTGGTGCTCAAGATGTATTGACATTGATTGCAATTATAACAGGGAAAGGTGCCTTTCTTGATGGAGAGAAGTCTATTGGTGTCATTACATTCATAGCATAGCAGCCTTTTTAAGGACTTAGTATTTTTATAACTAAAACTCGGCTGCTGGCCTACTAGTTTACTGATTCCTTCATCTGATGTTAGGATACCCCAATTCTTCTTGATAACATTTGTTATCATCTTATTATGATTGATAAATGGAATTACTATCCTATTCTTCCTAATATTACTGCTCTTCTTATGGGATGTCTCAATCTCTCTCGGGTTATTATTCTTATTAATATAAGGGTGTCCATCTGTTGCTCGATCAACATCATGTAGAGCCTCCAAATCCTTTTTATGATATCCTCTCTCCAAAAGATCTCTCTGTATGTCTTCTATAGCTGTACCAAAAAGATTTTGTGGTTTACTTAAAGGTTTGCTTCGATTGTCGTGGTGTGCCTTTCATTCTATTTTTTGTTATTTTGCTGTTGTGTGGAGGCACTTCATCCCTACAGTGTATTCTCTTTTTGGATTACTTAAGACTGAGGTGGAAAGTTTCAAAGCCCCCATGCTAAAGGATAATGCTGTCCAAGATGCAAAATCCTTTACTAATGCATTCTACGGGCTCCTACAAAAATGCATGGATTGTGCTATCCCAAGCAAAACCAAGACTCACTCCTCCAAGAAAAGGAAACCAGTCTGGTGGGCCCCTGTCATAAACAAGCTACACAACAGAAGGAGGAAACTAGTACAGAAAAGAGTAAAATCCCAAGAAGGAAAGACATCCCTGATTAGTATCACCAAGAAACTACGATCCCTCATAAAATTGTATAAGATGAGTTTCGAAAGAAAAATTGCCTAGGACTCCAAAGATAACCACAAGGCATTCTTTAGCTATGTCAAGAATCTAAGTGGCAATGCTCAGATCTGCTCGAAGTTAATGCAGAATGGCACAAAATACACTGAACCAACCAATATTGCCAACATCCTGGCAGACAGGTTCAGTGCAAACATCACCCCACTGTCACCCCCAAAAGGGCCCATAACCATACCAGAAGAATGTAGAGCCCCTGAAATCACAGACACTCAGGTTAAAACAGCCCTCTCCAAAGCCAAAACCACAGCATCAATGGGACCAGACGGTGTCCCAGGCTGTGTCCTACATGAGCTCAAAGACGAACTAACCCCTCACCTAAACACATTGTTCAAACTCAGCCTCTCCACAGGCTATGTACCAATAGAGTGGCACACAGCAATGGTTATTCCACACCACAAAGGTGGAACCACAACAGACCCCAGGAACTATCGCCCTATAAGCCTGACTAGCCTGGTCTGCAAGGCTATGGAGCAAATCATCATGGAACTCATTAACAGAGACATTGGGAACCTCCAGACATTGGACCCTACCAAATACGGCTTTGTTAAGGGCAGATAATGCCTCCTAAACCTGGTGGACTTCTTTGAGACAGTTACCAAGGATATAGATGAGTAAAAGGTGGTACACACAGCATACCTAGACCTCACAAAGGCCATCAACACCATTCCCCATTCTGGTATTATAGACAAGCTTACCAGCCTGAGCATAAACCCCTATGTCACAAGATGGGTTGCCAATTGGCTCACAGACAGAACCCATATGTTGAAAGTTGCGGGAGCTAGGCCTAACTCTAAACCAGTTACAAGTGGCATTCCTCAGGGCTCAGTCCTAGGACCCCTCCTGTTTGGCATATACTTCTCAGAGATACAGGCAAGCACAGGAGGACTATGGCTGACCAAGTTCACAGATGACTGCAAACTAGGGGCTATAACTGACTCTCCAGCTGACACAGACATCCTCTAAAAGGGTCTCACTGAGATGGATACCTGGTGTCAAAATCATGGCCTCAAGCTAAATGTCAAAAAGTGCATAGTCATCCCCTTTGGAAAAAACACACAAACTGCCACACAGGTGGTAGCCCTCTAAATACGGAAAATGTAATAAGGGATCTGGGGACCCAAGTAGATAGTAATCTCTCCTTTGATAATCACATTTCCACAGTGGTTAGAAAATCCTTCTATGTGGCCCACCTAATCACAAAAGGGTTTGCATCCAAATCAAAAGAGGTCATTGTGCCCCTCTACTCATCATTCATCAGACCCATCATAGAGTACAACACCCCATTTTGGATGTACCTTACAAGACACCTGCAACAGCTGGAAAGACCACAGAAGTACCTCACCAAGAGGATCACTGGCCTCAGACAGATGCCCTAAGCAGCTCGACTGAAAAAACTCCAGCTGTACTTTGTTGCATACCGCCTACTCAGAGATGATCTCTGCCTGACATACAAGGCCATGTCCAACCTAGAATTGATGGACATGCTCCACCTAAAGAAAACCTTATCCCTTCGAGCCACACGCTCTTGGGATATAAACCTCACCCCAACAATAAATAGGACATGCTGGAGGGATAAATTCCTGTCCGAGAGACTTCCCATGCTTTGGAACAAGATTCCAATCTACATTAGGCGAGCTCTTCGCTAACACTTTTCAAGAGAAACCTTGACGAGTGGATGGAAAACAGAAAGTTTACCCCAGGGATCACTTTACTGGTTCTGCTGGACAGAGGCACAGGGAACTAATCTAAGGGGGGTGGCGAAAGCCAACACATTCTGGATAGGCTTATAAATGCCTTTGGGCAGATAGCCTAGCACCTACCTATGAACCTATGAACCTATAAGTCAATGACACCCATACAATTATGTAGCCTGTATGAGTATTCTAACATCAGGCATGGGGATGTAATTTATTTTAGGTTTGATGACTCCCACAGTATACGCTGCAATGACAGAGCACTTCCACGCACCTGCCACACAGGTGTAACTAGGCATTTTCAACACAGTCGTGTAAGTAACAGAAATATTACTGATGCAGCAGAACATATACAGTTGCAACTATACATTTACGTTTTCTATGACTGTATTAATACTGATGCTTATAATTTACATTAATATACAACACATGCTTGGCTAATATGTGTTCAAATGTAAAATACCCTTTCTATTGTTTACAAGTGACAACAAATGGTAAAGAAGCATCCCTTTCTGAAGTACATGATACAACAGCTGTAGAGTATATTTCATTTTCTTTATACATGATTAAGTGGAGAATTCAGCCATACTGTCAGTTACAACAGATAACTTTCTGGATACACATCTAGTATGCAATAATTGCAATATATGCAGACATCCCTTAATGTCTCTACTGTCCTTGTTAACTATTATCTCAACTCAGCAGTTTATAACCATTTAGCACATTTTCTCCCCTTTGATACAATGTAGCTTTGAGGCCCTCTCACATCCTTTGTCAGCATTCCCATTTTAGTTATGTACATGGGTCACTAAAGTGAATAAGTTTACTTGTTTAAATAAATAAAAATAATTCATTTAAAAATCCTCTTTGCGCACTAATCTCATTTATTATCTGAGTATAGTTCCCTGTTTTTCTTACCTGCTTCTTGTTTGTACACCAGTGGCGGCTCGTGCTATCGGACTGCAGGACTGCAGCTCCCCCACCCCGCCAGCTGTGAAGAAAAGAAAGTTTAAAAAATAAAATATTTATAAATTAATTATCTGGCTGCAGTGCTTTGCGTAGCTGTGAGTCCGACTGACTCACAAAGTCCCGGAACTCGAACTGCGCAATTGCGCATGCTCAGTGAGTTCAGAGTTTTTTTTTTTTTTTTTATTAAATTAGTTTGTAAATCTGGACTGCTGTAAAAGTAGTCCAGATTAAGGAAAGAAGGCATCAGTGTGATGCCTAGAAGTCTATGTGGTTTAACCACATGGTAAAGTGGAAGGGGATTGGACTGCCACGTCTGCAGTCTCGTACTTGACATGGACGACTGGATGGCTACTGATTGATTCTCACTCTCTTCCCGAAAAAGAGAGCGAGAATCTATCAGTAGTAGCACAGTACTTTTGCTACCATACAGTTGCTGAAACAAACAAATTGTTTCTGCTTTTTGCTGACAGAGTTGAACTTTATTGATTCCCATTCTAATCCTAACTTCGTGATTCTCAGACAGACAGACAATCAAGTCACTCATTTAACTTTAAATTTACAGAGGTAGGTGTCTGACAGATATATAATACTCTAGAATATATTTCCTTGACAGAGAAAAGGTATTTCACAAGTTGGGGCTGCCCCTCTACAATTTGTTAGATTAGATTTCTTTACCCATTCAGCAAAAATTCTGTTTGAGCTGAGCATCTTGTGAGTTCAGACTATTTGCAATTCTCAGTCAGTACTCTGTCCTTCTGGTTTGTAGCCCAGCAGTTTAGCTTGGCTGATGCATACTTATCACACTTTCCCTCTTTGGTTTGGGCCCATATTGTATTTACAAATGGTGAGGAGATTGCTACATTTATGGCTGATTGATCAGTTAATGGCATTTCCTTTACCTAAATCTGTCTTTCTCTGTTGTCCTCTTATGCTCTGACCTACATCTACCATCTCTTCCCACCTTGTCTTGACTGTCTTTTTTTTCTTCTCCTCTCTTACTTATGATTCTGGCCTTGTGTCATTTCTTTTCTTTCCTTCATACTCCTTCTACTTCTCGTCCCTTCGAGCCTCTAATGTAATCTTCTTGGCTGTTGCCTAACTGCATAACCATATGTTTTAGGTAAACTTGCTTTGAAATCGACAGAACATTTGTATGAATCTAAATTTTTGAGTTCCTTTAATGTATGCTGAAAATGTAAAATAAATAATAAATAAATAAATAAAAATAAATATTTTGAGCCCTTTCCGTGAACCACAGGTCTCTCTAATGTGATTTTGACGCTATTAAGTGAGTTAGAGTAAGAATTCTATCTGCTGTAGGGTCTTTTTTGTCCACTTTATTTTTGTCTGATTCCTGAGCAAAAGGGATTAGAGTTATGAAGCTCGGTCTTACTAGCCACACTACTATGAAAACTGTGGGAGTGATCGATACTCATTCAATTGGTTGAAATAAGCAAACAGCAAAACTAGCAAATAATAATTAGTATCAGGCTGAATTTGCACATCACCTTCATGGTTGCACCATGTAATGGAAACAGATGTGTACAAGTCTGTATGTCCAGATTTCTTGTTGTAAGAGGTTGAGAGGTATGATTCCTGAGACTGGAGCTGATGAAGGCACAAAGCAGCAGTTGATCATGTAAAGTGGTTTGCCAGCCTTGCCTACTCAAAGCCTCAGGCTCTCTATCAGCAGTGCACCTCTCACTCATTGACGTACCACTACCAGTGGTGACTCAAGACTGCATCATCTCTCAAACAAGGCCATTCATCTGGTCACGATTTTACAAGTTGTACCAGGTCCATAACATGTCTTCTTAAAGCTGTGGACTGTGGTAATCAAAATTCGACAGCCAGTGATGCACCCAATTGTCAAAGCCTTGCATGGGGAAGAAGCATCGCCAAATTATATCTACAGTAGCGTGGACCCGTGACATGCTGACCAAGATTGGGTTCCCTTTAAAAATAATATGCAACCTGGCCTGCTGTTAGGTATTAACAAATTCAGGTGTGTGTGAATGGTGGGATGTGTGTCAGAATCATCTCAGCCTCTGGGGACAGGTTCTTCAAAGAAAGGCTTCATAGCTGTTACAGTTTTTGCCAAGACTTGGACATCCAGATCTGTTTTGGAAAGTTACATTTAAAGAAACTCCTCTTTTCTGTGGATTTGTCAGTTCGTATTGTGAAATCGCCAGAAACACAACAGCAAATTAGAAGGTAGGGTAAGACTTTTAATTAATCAGGCTCTCCTTACCTTGTTGGTTGTTGCCTGTGTTCACCTTCTTACAACTAACGGCAAGTCGCTAAGTGATGTAACTGGACCATTTCTAATTTCCTGCTAGTTTTGGAAAAGCATTTTCTCTTTTGCTACGATGCATTTATAGGCGACTGTGAAAACGTCTCCTTGTGTACTTGCACACAGTTCATCAGGTTTACTATGAAAGCTAGACCGGCTTCTGACAAGGATTTAAGCTTAAATGTACACTACACACCTGCATGTGTATATTCTACTAGGGTTAGTCAGCTAATATGAAATGCATTCTGCAGTACAGTATGAAGACTTGATAGTTTGTGCATTCAAATGACTGACTTGATGAATCTGTGTTTAATCTCTCATACTTAAATATCAGGGACAAGAAATTGTTTGCTTCTATTTTTTTAAATGGGGGCGTGCCTGTTTTTGAAGGGTTCCCTCTAGGGAGGAATCTTAATGGCAATTGTAAATGAATTAAAGATTAATTTCTGTAACATGGTATAGATTAAATATACTTAGGTACAGCCACAGTATATATTATATACATATAGATGTTTCTTGTAAAAACAAATGCTGGCTTTTGGGCTTACACTCCCCTTTACAGCTATGACTATTCAGTATGTTATTTTTTGTTCAGTATGTTTTTGTTCTGAAAGCTGGCAGGGAGGACACTGGGAGTGAGGATTCTTTCACTTCCTGGACTGTACATTAATAAGCAGGCAGACTAGCATGCAAATTATTATGGTAGGTTAGTAACACAGTATAATTCTAACTTTTTAAGTATCAGCAGCCATTTTTCAAGCGTACTGTATTGTTTGGGACTAATGTACATTAGTAGTCTATTTCTTTGTACCACGCTATTTTCTTTCTATTCCTGGAATATATTTTAGGTACAGATTTTCACATCACATTTTTGGTCTGTTTTTCATAAAATTGTGTTTTTCTGGCAAATTAGTGGCACATCATTAAAGATTGAAGTTAGAAAATAATGACAGACATTTGAGTTTCAGATTTCATACCCTTCAGAAAATTTATACTAATGCAAGACCTACTGTTATTAACTTCCTAAGTTTGTAAGAGCAATATTTAAAAATTGTCCTTATTTTTGGGCCTTTGTCCCACTTTTATTTATGGTTTGTCCAGATTTCCTGCTCTGAGGTTGAGAGTATGACAAATGTGTCAGAGCCATCACCATCAGCCAGAGACATTTCAAATTGTGACATACTTGTTGTACCCCACTCCCCCATGTAGTGACTTTGGATGTGTCCAAGCAAGGCAAGGAGCAGTTATGCAGTGTAAGTGTGTAGACAGAGTATCCCCCCATCCAAGGTAGACACAAGTAGAGTCGTGGCTTTTCATCTGTCCTTGATTTTGCAGAATGTTCTAGTTTTCTGTCATATTTTTATACTGTTGATTTATGCGTATTATTCAAAAAATGCATGTTGTTGAATGCCTGCTGCTCTGTGTTTAAGTAGCAATAATTTAATGACCATCAGGTAAGCTTGTCTGAGACTGTAATATGCAAGTAAGCTTTAATAAGCATACTGTTAAAAAATTATCAACATTGAAAGCCTTTTTTGTTGTTGCCATGCAGAGAATATTTACATAACTAGATAACATATAAATCTTAGGTATTGAAATGCATATGCCAGTATTTGTAATAAAGGACAGGATTACAGTATTTTCAGAAGCTCATTACATTTGTTCGAGACTTGCAATCATCTTTGCAGGCTTTACCCGTAAACTGAACAGAACACCAGTCTATCATGTGTGGTCCATGACCTGCGCAGTAATCCTTTAAGCAATTTATCTTGAGCTTGTTTCTTGTTTGCTGTTCATTTTTTACTTTGATCATGTTTTCCCCATGAAACAAATAGATAGTTGTTGTCAGGCAGCAGGTCTTTTTTGGATAAGAAACATTTTCACAAGTGGGGGTATCACAGAGATTGCTACTTTCAGCATGTTACTTGGTACTTTTATAAAGCTGAATATAAATGTTAATTAGAACTGCAGTGCAAGTAGAAGTGGTTTTAGTTGAGTGCTGCTTGTTTTTTATACTTGATTTTGACTGGCATTCCAGTAATGTATTTAAAAAGTCATTTATTTTTTTCATGCCTCACAACCTTTTTGTATCCATGTAGCCACTGCATTGAAATATTTTTTTCTTCTCCACTTCATTTTGCCTTGATTGGACTCTCATTATGATGGTTTGGCCCCCAGGTCAACGTATTTAATTAAAAGTCTCAGTTTTTGTGGTTTTGAGCATAGGTCTGCCCCTTTCTAGTTGGACACACCCACTCCCATTGGCCCCACCCATTCAGCTGTCTCCTGCAGCCCCCCTTTGATTTGAAGTCACCAGCCACCACTGTTGTACACTAATCCCAATATATCTGAGTACAATTTTCTCATTTACCTTCTGTTGCATCTTAATTATTTCATTAAAGTTGCCTGCAAGTGCTTGCTTTCTGGGTTTGTGTGCATGCAACAGCTAATGTTTATATCTGTGTGCTTGGGTTTCTCTGCACCTCTTTGTGACCACAAACACTTATGCTGGCCACAAAGGTGCTGCTGAACGTGTAGGTTTGATAGCAGCTTGCATTTTCATTGAGCATTTCTGTTAATCATGCTGACATGCACAAATCATGTAGGCCTAGTGCACACTTGTTAATGAATTTCTGGATCAGTGTTGCAAATTCAGAAATGCTAAACTGTTGTATGGAGAACGTTATAGACAACACCAGCCCTAATTACTAAAGGTACTGATTTTGATTCAATGTAAAATCTACAGATTAATGGCCACTTAAATATTCAAAAGTTTTATACCATAAGAATTAATAATATTATAAACAACACCAAAGTACCGACCCATAGTGGACCTAGTAACATATGTTAATACCTAATTAAAAGAAAATAAAGATTATCTGATGCCTAATGTAAAGACTTTACCGTATATCAAATATTGAAAGTGAACTCTTGGTTTTGTTAAGAAAGTAAAATAAATCAAGTATTTTAATAAAATAATAATCACAGCCTATGTACAAACAAGCTCTTATTGAAGATCAGTCAGCCAGCTTCTCACTCCACCAGCTTTTTTATCTCCCTTCCCTGCAGCCACCATCAACATCATTCAGTGTTAATATTCTCTCCTTCAAAAAGAAAAACATTTGGTAAAATATCTTTGATGAACAAACTATAGATATCTAATGGCAGATATAATTTCTCACTAGCAAAATAAGATGCAGGGGAATATGTGATATGATTACTTACAGTCAAAGAAATGTGAGACAGGATGAATCCATCCATCCTCAACCTCTTCTCCCATTTTGCACATGGGGTTGGGGTGTCACTTTTGCAGTGACAATCATCTCAAGCCAAGGTTTACACCACCAGGTGGTTAGCCCTGCAGCGGTAGTTCATTCAAACTACTCACTCATGCACTGCCAATTTAGAGTGTCAAATCCACCTACTGCATGTCTTTGGAATGTGGGAGAAAACCAGAGCACCCGGAGGAAACACACATGACCACAGAGAGGACATGCAGACTCTGCACATAAGGCACTCCAGCTGAGAATCGAACTGGAGAACCTCTTGCTGGGAGGTGACAACACTAACTGTTGCACCATTGCAGCCACCATGAGACAGGGACAGGAGGAATGTTATAGGAATAAAGTAAGGAAAAAAAATGAAAAATGTGTGTAAACAATTGAGTAGGAAATCACAGAGCAAGAGCCTAGAAACATCAAGGTAAGACTAAGTGTTCATTAAATTCTAGAGGAAGGATTAGTGGAGAACGTTATATACACTTGGAGGATGGCTGAAGTTTTCAAGTGATAACTGTTCATCAAAGAAGAGTGAGTATCTTCTATCTTTTGGGTACTGCTAGAGTTTATACCAGGAACATGTAGACTTAAAGAGTTTTCAGTGTCTGCAGCTGAAATTCACATAATTTAGTATCCAGAACTGAAACAATATGTTCACTGCAATGTAATTTATTGGATGGTCATCTGAGTAATACAGGAACATTATTAGACAAAGAACAAAATAGATACGCTTAGGTTTTTAAAGAGTGTCTTCCTGTTAAAAATGGCAAGGAATCTTGCTTAAGTAATGTGAATGGTAGAGACCCTAGTATGAAGCTGACTTGTGTGAGGGCTGCCAGCCCAGCTAGCTGGAATTTTGTAAATAATTCTATGTAATTTGTGAATAGTAATATGATTTGTATGTTTGTCTTACAAATATATGAAAATATGTTATGTGTATATTAAACTACTGGTGCAGAATTGTGGGTTGAACTGTATGTTCTGCACTGAGCTTCAAGAATATACCCACAGTGTACCCTGCTGGAAACGAGCAGAAATAGGTATAAACTATATGCCTGTGCAAAAGTATGTTTTCATAATAGAAGTTGGAACATACTGAGTTAACTTGCAAACAATGAGAAAATAAGTAGAGTTTTACGATAGTGTTTATCTCAGCTAGGAGACAGAATATATGCAGCTAGAAATTCTTTTATTGTCTGGAAACAGAAATAATTACAGGTTTTAAAGGTAAACGTGTTTAACTATTTTATGACTTTCAGTTCCAGACAAACTTCTGAGAGATTAATATTTTTCACACAGAGGTGCTAAATTTTAAGTTTCTGTTAGCCTGGGAACTGAAGGCACAGGTGACAAAGAATGATGTAATCTGAGATAACATAGCAGAAATGTTTGATAGTAATTTAAGAATTATCTCAGAGAGTGAGCTGGGCATTTTGTATTTGTCTTTGGATCTGACAACATCCTCTCATCAGCACTTGTCTTGCTCTGTAAGTAAGTTATTTAGGTACAGTGATTTCTCTTAGAGATAGATAGGAATATAATAAAGATTAGTTTAGATGTTTTCTGTATTCATTTAAGACTGTCCTGCAATGTTGTTTTAAAATATTTCCTGTGATTCTGAACTTTGTTGTCACTGTGTTGAGTTATTGAGAATTGTCTTGTGCTTTTATTACTTATTATTTATTATTAAATATATTTAAACATTTTAATTGCAGCTGGTTTGTTTAGAGGTATTTAAGCTGTTAGAGTATTTACATATGTATCTGGTGACACTGTACATGCCACTCTTAAATAGCCTTGCTGTTGGTCACACACCATTTGGATAATAATAACATTATAGTGTAGAATTGTCCCCCCTTTGGGAAGGGCCTTATAGTAGCTGATAAGTAAGGGTAGTTGGTGGCAGTGATTACTACCTTATAGTCTGGGCAGAAGGGGGCATATTTAGTAAACCTGTGCCAGCCTTCCCCAGGAGTGTCTGTGTATTTGTATATAAATCAAATCTCAAGGTGTGTGTGTGTGTGTGTGTGTGTGTGTGTGTGTGTGTGTGTGTGTGTGTGTGTGTGTGTGTGTGTGTGTGTGTGTCAGCTACTTGGGCAGGGACAGGAAGCACTGGTTGGATAGAGAGTGTGCTGGAGGTTTTGTGTTTACCACTTGGCTGAGATCTTAACCCTATAGCTGTGACAGTGGGGAGTCTTACTGAGGATCTGGAGAGAGAGGGAGAAACCAGCTCCAGACTGACTGTGATCTCTGTGTGCTCTTAAGGGAAATTGTACTTCACTGTGTGTGTAGTTGTCATCCTCCCAATGTGCACATCCCTGACTGGTGCTAGTGGTGAGGATTGAGGCTCCTTGATTAATGGGACAGTGCAGGGGCATCACAACTTGTTCTTATACAGGAAGTCAGTCTGGGATTTGGAAAAGATAGAACACTGGTGTTAATTAAGATGGACAAGAGAAATGAATTTTCAAATTCTCCTAGAGGTCACTAAAAGTATGAAAAGGTTATTTTTAGGGGTGGTTGCAATGAGTGGGAGTCTGTACTCCATTTAGAATAAAATGTTACCTTTTATCTACTGCAATTCTATTTTCTGAATCCAGGAAGTAAGAAACACATTCTAGCATAGAAGACCAACCCACTGACTTTATCCTTTGTTTCTTCTATGTGGTATTAAAATGAGGGGGGTTGTCAAGCCAGATTCTTAGGTATTTAAGGGAAGGGTTCCAGGAAAAAGAGTTTGGAATAATTAAGGTATCCATTAGCAGGAACTACTGAAAGTTTTCATGCTGGAATTTTAATGGTGGCTGGGTGGGATGGGGATGGGATCGGCTTGTATAGGCTAAA
Organism: Protopterus annectens; assembly: GCF_019279795.1. Classification (NCBI taxonomy): domain Eukaryota; kingdom Metazoa; phylum Chordata; order Ceratodontiformes; family Protopteridae; genus Protopterus; species Protopterus annectens. The sequence continues at coordinate 1,110,625,397 of NC_056728.1, read as the reverse complement.
ATGACAGATGAGCATATCTTTTTCATACAGTATTGTTAAAAACCTGGAGATATCAGAAAGTAGCTTGTTTATAAAAAAGGAGAAGTGCAGAGGGTCTAAAGGTGATCCCTTGAGAGGCTCCATTTTTTTTAAAGGGCGGTGGACTAGACAGAGCTTTGTGTGTTTTCACCTAGAAAGATATCTGTGCCAGAAGTTATTGCAATAGCCAGCTCTTTGAGCATTTTGGTCTAAGGAGACAGAAGCTACAGAAAAATGGAAAGGGACTTTACAAGCCTGGAGGAATGGTACAAAACATGTGTTCTTAAATTCAATGCAGGACAAAGGTAATGACAAAAAAGGATAGAAAGGAGCCCTAGAGTACCTTTAATGGATACTCACAAAGGAGACAAGCAATGTGGCAAAACAGCAAAGAAGGCAGAATGAGTATTGCCATGTAGAGGGAACAGCACACTAGTAGAAAAAATGCATTGTTCCTCTGTAGACACAGATATTAAGGGCTTATTTGGAGTACTCTGTGCAGTTCTGGAAGTACAAAAAAAAGACTACTGATGTACATGCTTGAAGAAATGAAGAAGCACTACAAGGGAAAAAGTGGAAGTTCAAATAGGTCTAATTTTTCAAGAAAAAATATATGACAATAAGAGGACACAAAAAAAAGATACAAGATAAAATGTTCAAGGCAGGGACCTAGCCAAGTCAGCTGATACCCCGGGCCAATCCACAGACTGCCACCCTCACCCCCCAATACACAAACACACACACACACACACACACACACACACACACACACACACACACACACACACACACACACACACACACACACACACATACCAGAAGTTGAAGTGTGAGCTTCTTGTTACACTATCTAACAGATTAAACTACAAAACATTAATTTAAGGAGTTGCAGTATCACCCACAGCCTCTTAAATGGATCCAGATACTGCTCTTGTGCTGATTTGAAACTGTTGATTATGTCCCCCCAACAGCTTGTGCCTGGGGCAGATGCCCCATTTTTCCCCACCATAGTCATGACTTTGGGTTCAGAAGAGACATGAGGGAATGTTTTGTTTAAAGAAAGGTTAGTTGCAGACTGGAAAAAAAATTTCCTATGGAACAAGTGACATCATAAACAGTGTATTTAAGAAGATGTAGCACAGACATGCAGCCATTCTTATGCTAGGTGTGAAGAAAAAGCTGTTGTTTCAGGCTGATCTGCAGTTAATCCAGCAGAGGTAGAAGGACAGACTGTGAGCAAACAGCCCTTGCCTGCCTGTCAGAATCTGCATTTCTATGCTCCTTTAAATAAGAACAGAAATGGCACAGACTCTGCGGCCAGGTAAGTAATATAACAAAGAAACAAATAGCAGACTAATGTAAAAGCATTTGTTTATTGATTTTATGCTGTGCAGAAGCAGTCTGGGAAACATTCAGTACGGTTAAAAATGGCAATTGCAGTATACATTATAATGTACGTGTGTGTGTGTGTGTGTGTGTGTGTGTGTGTGTGTGTGTGTGTGTGTGTGTGTGTTTAACCCAGATACTAAGGACAGAGGATCTGTGACTGTCAGATGTAGGAAATGTGTTTACACTGATCAGATAGCTGTGTGTGTGTGTGTGTGTGTGTGTGTGTGTGTGTGTGTGTGTGTGTGTGTGTGTGTGTGTGTGTGTGTTTAACCCAGGGACTAAGGTGGGAGTATCTGTGCCTGTCACATGTAGGAAATGTGTTTACACTGATCAGATAGGTACAGCTGATAATGCAACTGTCATTTACAAGGATGTTGCATCACCCTGACATATCTTTTGAGATGGGCAGTATTACCATACAGTACAAAATCCTGCTGTGGCCTCTGCCAGATGTTGTTACAGACAAAAACAAATTGCTATCAGATCTATTAAGAAATATGTTGAAATCGTGTCAGGTCATGTGGGAAGCAGCAACAGCTAAAACAAACAGTACAATAAACCACAGCAGTCATATTCAAGGACGATATTAAAGAAGAAAAAGAAAAATCCCAGACATTATGGAAATAGAAAGAGACATGTCTTAAAAAAATTCTTCCCTCGGCTATTTGGCAGTTCTATGACTTTATGACAGTGTGATATGTTTACACTTATTGTAGTAATAGTAGGGGAGCTATTGACTTCAACAATTGGCTAAATTTCTGGTGTCATTCAAAGGGGATCCAGTAACTGTCTGCCTGGGACGACATGATCGACAAACCACGATGCTTTGCCAGAGATAGTCTGCACCTGTCACCCCTGGGATTCAGGTTACTGGCTAAAGCTCTTGCCACCCCTATAGTGCCTTTTTTAGGCAAGGTTCAAAGGACAAAACCACCACCAAAACACATACAAGCATGCAAAATCTGAAGGTAATGCTACTCAATGCTAGAAGTCTAAACCTCAAAATGCACTCTCTCGAGGCACTCCTAAAAATGGAGAACATCGATATTTGTGCAGTATCTGAGACCTGGTTCAAGGCTCCAGACAGCACCACTGCAATGCCAGGCTACAACTCTTTCCACACTTTTCAGCCACCAAACCAAGTCCAAAACACTAGAGATAGAGGAGTGTCCATATTCACCAAGGATATTCACACCTCCAGGCTAGTTGCCCAGCACAATACATCTGAAATTCTCCAGGTGCAACTAACAATAGGTAAGACTGCAATCCAAATTGTAGCTTGCTACAGATCCCCCACCATGCCCCAAGATTCTCACTACACCTTTCTAAACATACTGGACAATATTAAGATACAACCAAACACCCTAATACTGGGTGATTTCAACTACCCTGCTATTAACTGGGAAAACTACTCAGGTACCAACACCTTTTCCCAACTGTTCTTGGAATTCATAAATTCCAACGCCCTGGATCAAATAATCCATTCTCCCACCAGGGGCTCCAATATCCTAGACCTGGTCATTACCAACATGGGAGATAGATGCTCCACACCAGTGGTCACCTCCTCACTGGTTAGGTCTGACCATAAGCAAATCACCCTTCGCATCCACATCCCACCCCCCACCTCCCAGTAAGGAAACCTCCATAAAAAACTTCTCCAAAGCCAACTTCATGCTACTCAAGTCAGAAGTGACACCCATGCAGATGGGAGCTGAAAGTTTGACTGCTGAATCCTACACTAAGGCACTGTATGAGCACATCCACTCTTGCATGAATCGTGCCATCCCAGATAGAACCAAGATGCTCTCCTCCAAAAAAAGGAAGTCAATCCGGTGGTCCTCTGCCATAAACAAACTATACAACAGAAAAAAGAAACTGTTGCAGGAAAGAGGAAAATCCCAGGATGCAAAAAACTCCCTTACCAGCCTCAGTAAGAAGCTGAGATCCCTCATAAAATCCTCCAAAGCTAGTTACGAAAATAAAATTGCAAAAATTCCAAAGACAAACACAAGACATTCTATAGTTATGTCAAGAAACTAAATGGCAATGCTCAGATATGCTCTGAGCTACAACAGAATGGCATTAAATATACTGATCCTAAGGATATTGCCAATATCCTGGCAGATCGATTTAGTGCAAACTTCACCCCCCCTCTAACCCCTAAAAGGGCCCATCTCAATACCAAAAGATTGCCAAATTCCAGTAATCATGGCCACACAGGTAGAAGCCACACTCTCCAAAGCTAAGAATACAGCATCCATGGGACCAGATGACATCCCAGGCTGTGTACTACAAGAACTACAAAATGAACTGGCACCTCACCTAAGTGTCATGTTTAATTATAGCCTCACCTCAGGCTTCGTGCACACTTAGTAGCGCACAGCTACATTTATCCCACTCCACAAGGGGGGAACCACCTTGGATCCCTGGGACTACTGTCCCATCAGTCTGACGAGCCTGATCTGCAAAGGCATGGAACACATTATCCTGGAGCTTATAAACAAAGACATTGGCAACCTTCAAACACTGGCTCCCACCCAGTTTGGGTCCGTGAAGGACCGATCTTGTCTCCTGGACCTGATTGACTTCTTTGACTCAGTCTCCAGAGCTGCGAACAAGGGTAAGGTGGTCCACACAGTCTATCTGGACCTCGGCAAGGCCCTTGACACCATCCCCCACTTTGAAATCATAGATAAACTTACTAAGCTGGGTATAAATCCCTACGTCACTCAATGGGTTGCCAACTGGCTTACTGACAGAACCCAGACTGTAAAATTAGCCGACTCCAAATCCAGCTCCAGACAAGTGACAAGTGGAGTACCTCAGGGTTCAGTCCTTGGACTGCTCTTGTTTGGCATCTACTTCTCTGAAGTACAGGCCAACACTAAGGAACTCTGGCAAACAAAGTTCGCAGATGACTGCAAACTGGGAGCCATTATTGAATCACCAAATGATGTGGATATTCTACAAAAGGGCCTTTCAGAAACAGATGCTTGGTGCCAGAGCCTTGGGCTCAAGTTTAATGCCAAGAAATGTAGTTATCCCCTTTGGGAAAAACCATGTACCCATGAATTACCACATAGGTGGCAATACACTAAACACCGAAAGTGTGATGGGAGACCTAGGGACACAGGTGGGCAGTGGTCTCACCTTCGATAACCACATTGCCACAACAGTCAGGAAATACTTCTTTGTGGCACATCTCATCACTAAGGGCTTTTCATCCAGAAAAAAGGAGGTCATTGTCCCACTGTACTCATCCCTCATTAGATCCATTATAGAGTACAACGCCCCGTTTGGTATGTACTTCACAAGACATCTGCAACAGCTGGAAAGGCCGCAGAAATACCTCACTAAAAGAATCACAGACCAAAAGCAGATGCCCTATACTGACCGTCTAAAAAAACTCCAGCTATACTCTGTGGCATATCGTCTACTCAGAGGCGATCTCTGCTTAACATACAAGGCCATGTCAAAGTCTGAGCTGTTGGACATGCTCCACTTAAATAAATCCCAATCCCTCAGAGCCACATGCTCCAGGGATCTAAACCTTGTCATCACAATGAACAAAACATGCTGGAGGGATAGGTTCCTGACCCAGAGACTCCCCATACTCTGGAATAGACTGCCCATACATGTCAAGCAGAGAGCCTTCTTGGCACTCTTCAAAAGGAACCTTGACGATTGGATGGGAGATAGAAAATTCACCCTGGGGATCACGTCAGTCACCCTGCTAGACAGGGGTCCAGGGAAGTAAATATTGTGGGAAGAAATATCCAAGGAATTGTTATGGCTAGGCTTGTTTAGGCCCTAGGGCCGATAGCCTAGTACCAAACTATGAACCTATGAACCTATGAGCTGCTAAAACTGCACACTGGCCATTGCCTAGGGAATATCTTCTTCCTGAGGTGTGCTGACCACAGAGACTGATGGTAGAAATAAAAAGGGTGCAGGAAACACAGCCCTGATTGATAGGTGTTGGAGGCTGTACCCACAAAAAATTCAAGTACATATTCTACATTTAGTTAGTTGTTTTCAACTGAAAGTGAAATTCAGTAAAGAGTTTGTGAATGTGTCTTGTAGAGCATTAATAATAGAAATTATATTGTGAAGCTGCAGTGAAACTGCAGTTTTCAAAACTTACAATAGCACCTTAACCATTCAAACAGCTCAAACTTCAGTTAAACTTAGGTAGTTAGGCCCCTTACCAGTAATGCTCACATATAATATCCACCTGTCTGAGCCTACGGTCTGGACAAAAATGTGAAGAATTCCCTTTAGTACTTTATTTTAGACTGTCTGTTATGGCTGGTCAGAACCCACCTTCCTAAAGTATTACAGATGATAGCAGGCATTGCAGACAGTGTGCTGTAAGATCAAAAGGTGCTGAATCATTGTTTGTTTACTAAGCATAACTGCCGCATATCCTGTTTTAGCCAGATCTCCTCTAAATCATGCAGGAGCAGTGCGGATTACACACTTGCCTCTCTACTTCAGTCAGGGCAGTCAAATCAACATATGAGCAGCATTCGGACCCCTTTTCTGGGATGTAGAACATGACTATAACTAATTTATTATACAGTGTCATAAAAGCTACAACTCAGTCCACAAATATTTATTCATTCGTTGAAGATTTGTTCATTCAGTAAGGATGAAATGGTTCTGAATGCTCCTGTGATGGTATAAGAAGTTTCAAAGCCCCCTTGTACACAGATAACATGGACTCCAATGCAGTGAAGTACACCAATGTCCTGTATAACCATTTAAGCAGTTGTATAGAATCAGTTGTATCTGACTGCTTTAAAGTCAGGTCTTGCTGAATAATTAAACCACCCTGGTGGACACCTAGTATAAACAGGCTATACAACAAGAGAAAGAAACCAATGTCCAAGAGCAAGAGGGAATTTGCTCAGCAGAGGAATAAATCACTCTCTAGCTTAAACAAACAAATAAGAGATATTGTCAAATCCTCCAAAGCTAATTATGAAGCAAAATAGCTTCTGTAGCTAAGGATAATCACAAGGCATTCTTTAACTACATCTGAAATCTAAAAGGGAATACTTAGCTATGCGCTGAAGTGGTTGTGGATGGCACCACCCATACTCAGCTGGAGGTAATAGCTAACCTGCTATCTGACAGATTTGGTGCAAACTTCACCCCCCTCCAGTCATTCCTCCAAAGTATATCTGCTGCCATTCCTCAGCCTTATCTCAAGAGAACAGGTCATCTTGGTCGTCTCTGAGGCCAAAAATATGGCATCAACATAACAACTTAAAACACGACTTAGCAGATCCACTTGGATCCTGTTTTACCACAGCCTGTGAACTGGCTATGTTCTGGTGAAATGGAGGACAGCAACAGTAATCCCTCTGCATAAAGGAGAACCATCAACCGACCCTGGAATTATAGGCCCATAAGCTTGACTAGGTTCATCTGCAAGGCCATGAAAAGAATCACTATGGATCTTATTAACAAGGGCATAGGTAATCTCCAAACTCTGGACCCAACCCAGTTCATTAAAGGTACATCATGCTTGTTAAACATGGTTGATTTCTTCAAGAAAGTCACAAAGTCACCAAGGCCCTGGACAAGAGAAAGACAGTGCATACCACCTATCCTGACCTAATCAAGGCATTTCACACAATCCCCCACTCAAGTATTACACAGAAACTCTCCCATTTGGGAATTAACCCCTTCATTACCAGATGGGTAGCCAATTGGATCACTGACAGGCCAAACATTGTAAAAGTGGGTGACTTAACCTCTAGCAAAAGACAAGTCACCAGTAACATATCACACATTTCTGTGCTAGACCCCTTACTGTTTGGAATTTATTACTCAGAAGTCCAGGCAAACTTGGATGGCCTGTGGCTGACCAAGTTCACTGACGATTGTAATCTGGGAGTAATCATTGCGTCCCTCCACAGTTGAGAATATTATAATACAGACAGGGTTAACACAAACAAATGATGGCACCAAAGCCAGAGATTAAAGCTAAATGCAAAAAATGCATTATTATTCCCTTTAGGAAAGCTGACATCCTTTCTAATTACATTATAGACAGTACCTCCCTAATTGTAGACTCATTGGTATGTGATCTGGGTACTCAGGTTGATAGCAGCCTGAACTTTGACCACCATATATCCACAGTAGTAAGGAAATCGGGTGCTAGGATCCGCCACATAACGCAAGCACTCAGGTCACTCCAAAGCAAATACAAATATGACTCAGTCATTGTACATGCTGGTGTGACTGACCTGAGACGTACCTCCCTGGACTACATGAAAAGAGACATAGAGGAGCTCTCTGATCATGTAGCCCAGGCTGGTATGACCCTGACCTTGAGCAGCATCTTACCCTCACCTAGAATGATGCCACAGTACAAAGACAAAATGATCGATTTTAACAATTGGCTAAAATTTTGGTGTCATTCAAAGGGGATCCAGTGTCTGTCAGCCTGGGATGACATGCTCGACAAGCCACATTGCTTCACTAGGGACGGCTTGCACCTGTCACCACTGGGCTTTCGGATATTGGCAAAGGCTCTTGCCACCCCCATAGTGCCTTTTTTAGGCAAGGCTCAAAACTCAAACCCACCCCCCATAGACAGCACAAGGAACAAGAATCTAAGGGTAATGCTGCTAAATGCCAGAAGTCTTAACCTCAAGATGCACGCACTCGAAACTCTCCTCAGTATGGAGAACATCGATATCTGTGCAGTGACAGAAACCTGGTTCAAGGCTCCGGAGAGCACCACAGCACTACCAGGCTATACCTCATATCATGCTTTTCGGCCCCAAAACCCAGACTGAACCACAAAAGGAGGGGGAGTTTCCATATTTATCAAGGATATCCACACCTCCAGGTTAGTGGCATTGCACGAAGTATCGGAGACCATCCATGTGCAACTAACAGTGGGCAAGACTGCTTTTCAGTTTATAGCATCCTACAGACCACCCTCTCAAAGTCAGGAATCCCACTCGGCTTTCCTGAAAACATTGGAGAACATGAAGATCTCTCCAAACACCATTATATTGGGCGACTTCAACTACCCAAACATTGACTGGGAGCATTACTCAAGCCCAGCACCTTAGCCCAAAGGTTCCTGGAAATTATAAACTCAAATGCTATGGAACAACTAGTCACCACTCCCACAAGAGGGGACAACATACTAGACCTGATCATTACCAACATGGGGACTCTATGCTCCACACCAGAAGTATATCCCTCATTGGTAAGATCAGACCATAAATTAATTTCACTGGATGTCCACATCCCGACCCCACCCCCAGCCCAGAAAACCACAGTGAAAAACTTCTCAAAAGTGAACTTCTCAATTCTCAAAACTGAAGTGGAATCCTTCAAGGCCCCAGGGCCAGTGGAAACTATGGCCCAAACTGCAGAATCCTATATAAACGCATTCTACGGACATCTCCAGGAATGCATGGATCATGCTATCCCAAACAAAACCAAGACCCAATCATCCAAAGGCAGGCGTCCAGTCTGGTGGACCCCTGCCATAAATAAACTGTACAACAGAAGGAGGAAGCTACTACATGATAGAGCAAAATCCCTAATAGGAAAGGCATCTCTGATCAGTACTAGCAAAAAATTATGATCTCTCATAAAATCCTCCAAGGCCAGCTTCGAGAGAAAAATTGCACAGGACACCAAAGACAATCATAAGGCTTTTTCAGTTATGTTAGAAACCTGGGATGCAACTCCCAGACTTGTTCTGAGTTGATTCTAAATGACAAAAATACACTGAACCCACAGACATCGCCAATATCCTGGCAGACAGGTTCAGTGCAAACTTCTCCACCCCTCCCCAAAAGAGCAAGTATCTATCCCGGCAGAGGGCTGCCTCCCAAACATCTCAGATGCTCAGGTGAGGGCTGCCCTCTCCAAAGCAAAAACACTGCTTCCATGGGACCAGATGGCATCCCAGGTTGCATCCTACATGAACTACAAGAGGAACTAATCCCTCAAATAAAACAGCTATACAATCTCAGCCTCACTACAGGATATGTGCCCACAGAATGGTGTACAGCAACAGTGGTCCCACTTCACAAAGGTGGAGCATCTACAGACCCTGGAAACTATCGCCCCATAAGCCTGACTAGCTTAGTCTGCAAGGCTATGGAGAGGATCATCATGGAGCTCATAAACAAAGACATTGGGGACCTACAGACACTAGATCCTACCCAGTTCGGCTTTGTCAAGGGCAGATCCTGCCTTTTGAACCTGGTTGACTTCTTTGAAACAGTCACCAAAGCCATAGATGAAGGGAAGGTAGTCCACACAGCCTATCTGGACCTTGCAAAGGCATTTGACACAATACCCCACTCGGGCATCATAGATAAGCTATCCAGCTTAAATATAAACCCCTATGTCACAAGATGGGTCACAAACTGGCTCAAAGACAGAACCCACAGAGTGAGAGTTGCTGGAGCCATGTCAGACTCGAAACCGGTCACAAGTGGCATCCCACAGGGTTCTGTCCTGGGACCACTCTTGTTCGGTATATACTTTTCGAGGTACAGGCAAACGTGGGAGGACTATGGCTCACCAAGTTCACAGATGACTGCAAACTGGGCACCATAATCAACTCTCCAGCTGACACAAACATCCTTCAAAAGGACTCACAGAGACAGATAACTGGTGCCAGCACCATGGTTTAAAGCTAAATGCCAAAAATGTATAGTCATACCCTTTGGCAAAAACAATGTGCCCACAAATTACCACATAGGCGGAAACCCATTAAGTACAGAGAAAGTTATTAGGGACCTGGGGACCCAAGTTGATAGCAATCTCTCCTTTGAAAACCACATTGCCAAAGTGGTTAGAAAGACCTTCTACATAGCCCACCTCATCACGAAGGGTTTCACATCTAGATCAAGAGAGGTAATCGTGCCCTTTATTCATCCCTCATCAGGCCCATCATAGAATACAATGCCCCTTTTGGGATGTACCTTACCTGACACCTGCAGCAATTAGAAAGACCCCAAAAGTATCTCACCAAGAGGATCAAGGGTCACAAACAGATGCCATATGCTGCTCAGTTAAAAAAACTCCAGCTCTACTCAGTTGCATACCGCCTACTTCGAGGCGATCTATGCCTGACATACAAAGCTATGTCAAATCCAGAATTAATGGACATGCTCCACCTCAGTAAATCTAAATCCCTTAGAGCCACATGCTCGAGGGACTTGAACCTCAGCACAGAAATAAATAGAACTTGCTGGAGGGACAGGTTCATAACCCAGAGGCTCCCTTCGCTCTGGAATAGAATTCCAGTTCATGTGAGGCAGAGCACCTCACTGAATCTCTTCAAGAAGAATCTCAATAGGTGGATGGGGGATCATAGGTTTGTCCCAGGGATTACTCCCGTGTCACTATTAGACAGAGGCACAGTAAACTAAACCTTAAAAAGGGCACAGTATACTCAAATCAAGGGGTGGCGTAAGCCATACAGAATCGGGCTAGACTTATAATTGCCCCAGGGCAGATAGCCTAGTATGAACCTATGAACCCATGAACCTAAATCCTTCTATGTGGCACATCTTATAAGTAAAGGCATCACATCTAGATCTAAGGATGTTATAATTCCATCGGCCCTCATCAGACCAATAACTGAGTATAATGCTCCATTTTGCATGTAACTCACCAGACACCTGCATCAACTGGAGAGACCACAAAGGTTTTCAACAAAGAAATTACAGGTTACACAAAACAAGTCTTACATGGAAAGATGTAAAGACCTGTTACTGTATTCTGTCTCCTGCAGGTTGCTAAGGGGTGACCTGTGCTTGGATTACAGGGCAGTCTCTGACCCAGTCCTGATCATAATGCTGCAAATTTATAAATCAAACTGCACAAGGGTCACTCACTCTACCTCGCAACAGTCCCTGATTTTCAGGGGCATCCCTGATTTTGAGTCAAATTTTAGCTTAGTCCCTCTTAATCCCTCTTAACACTGGTGTCTTTAGAACAAAAGGTGGTGAATTATACTTAATAAACAATGGCGATAATTAAGAGCTGAATACTTATTTTACTTCAGGAACTGGATATTAATTCACACTCTCTAATTCTGTTAATGTCTCAAGTTAATAGAACTGATAATTTAAAAGTGGCCCTGATTGTCCCTGATTTTTTCTGGATTTGTCCCTGATTCTGTTGAGATTTGTCCCTGATTGGTTGAGAGCTATGTAATCAGATCTTAACCTAACCTCTGATATGAACAGGTCATGCTGGAGAGAGAGATACAGAGAGACTGCCATTTCTCTGGAACAAGCTTATAAAACAGAGCCCCTCCCTGACCCTGTTCAAAAACAACCTAGATCAATGGATGGGTGACTGCAAATTCACTCCTGGGGTGGCACCCAGTTCCCTCATGGACAGAGGAATTCATTGTTAGCTACTATAGATCCTTATCTCTGTGAACTTCACTCAGCTAACCACCAACAATTGGGGCAACTCAGGATAAATATGGCTAAGCTTGTAAGGGCTGTAGGGCCGTTAGCCTAGTAGCCTTCTATGAACCTACGAACCTATGACATTATAAAATGCACATGCCTAGGCCTTTAAAAATTACAGAGCATCTGCATACCATTTTTTAAAAGCAGAATTAAACACTTTACAAATATTCACTGTCACTATTATCCACATTTTCTGTTTTGTACAATCCCCTGAGAGACTATCACGAGAGCTTTTTTGAAATTCTGCCTGAATGTAAATGTAGAAAGTTTGCAATGGAATTTGATATCTGTTTGCCCCAACCCCCATTCAGGGAGCTTTATCTCCTGCATCAGGGAAGTAGTTAGCTCATCCAGCACCTGTATCCACGCTTGACCTGACACCCCTTGAGGGGCAATCTTACTTGGTGTTCCTGAAATGCAGGAACCAATCAGGTCCAACATCTGTACTCCACTCCCACCTCTCCTTCCACAGCTGAGAAAAAAAATATTTTTTTTTCTCTTTCCTTAAACTGTAGCAAACTGTTTGCTATATTTGTAACAAGCAGTTGCTGAAATTTAAGCACATGGAACACAGAGTGCTAAAGTCCTTTACTTATTAGAAAAAATAACTTTGGTTTAAACTATAGCAAACTGCTTGATACATTTCTAGCATGCAGATATTACACTTTATACAATGTTCAGAGTACTACAGCACTTGGATTTACCTTAACAAAAAAAAAAAAAAAAACGCTCTTTTTCGTTTTAAATTGTAGCAAGCAGATGCTACAGTTATACCACACAAGGAGTTCTACAATACTGGGATTTATCTTAAAAACTAAAATAAAATAAAATAAAATAAAATGTTTTCCTTTTAAACTGTAGCAAACTGCCTGCTATATTTTTAGCTCAATATTCTAAATGGTGCAGCAACAATGAGTTTATACCATGCATGGAGCGCTACAGCACTAGGATTTACCTCAAAAAAAGAGAAACAAAAATGCTATTTATTTTTCTTTTAAACTGTAGCAAACTGCTTCCTACAATGTAGAAAGCAGTTGCATCATTTAGACAGCACTCAGCTTTGACAGTAGGTGCAGTGTTTAAAAGCCAGTATGTACTATTACTAATGAGTGACTGGGATCACCCAATCATGCCCTCTAACACTTTATACCTTTCTTCCCACTTTTTCTTGGCTGCATCTTCTTTATTCTGAGGTTGCTGTAACTCAGGAAATGGGAATTTTCTTTGTCAGTGATGACTGTCACAATGCTCCCCTTTACTGTTAAACCAATATATGCCACTACATTCTAGCATAATGCTACAGCTAGCATATCTTACAAATACATACTAAAGTACAGATCAAAAACAGCAATCTGTCTATTTGTTTTATAATTAGTATGCTGATTGAATACATATTGAAATATGGTATGCTACCAATATAATTAGAGCAAACCAATAGTGCTCCACTTTTTCTTAGCATGCTCAAGTAGCCATGCATGATATTTATTCTTCTCCAACAGAAACTATGTCAGCATACATTTAGACTACATTAAAAGATCCCACCAATAACCTATAAAGGAATGCTTCTAAGTGTAGAGACTGGTCATATTTTCATTAAGAACATCTAGCATTACACATTAGCCTGGATTTCTGTAGACAGCGAGATGAGGTCCAGATACGTTTTCTTACAGTAGTCATTGCATCTAGCATATTGCTCGTGCCCAGGCCATTGACATCTGCCCTGTTTTCCCAGATGATATTGCAGTGATCTTCAGTAAATATGTATTAAAATTGTTATGTTTCCCTACTGAATTACATTTTCACCTGCAATGGAGATACTGAATATAATGACACAAAAATATGGCAGCAGATGAGGCCTCCTCTTTATCGAGCCATTTTTATAGATGTTAGATAATTTCTCATTCCAAACTTAGTTGCATCGTATGTTATTCACATTTGCTATTACTTTTGACTGTCCCCATCTGAATTATCTTATTGCGTCCACTACTTTCCTAAGGAGTCCCTTGTTTTCATTCAACATCTTATATGAGAAAAAAAAATAATGTATTCCCACAGTATTTCCTCTGAGATTTTTTTTATTCTCAACAGTCTCTGTCTTGTTGAATTTTGCAGTCATTTAACCTATTTTAAAAGTTTAAAGCTTGCCTCCCATGTTTTTCCCCGAATGTATTCACTTAAGTTCTTTTACTCCACCTTCATTAACCTTCATAGACCTTCGAGTTGGTTGCTCTTCCCTTAACTGTTTGTGCCATACCTATTTATTTATCTAATGGTATCTCTGATACTGTGAATATTTTCAAACAGGGTTCTCTCCTACTATAAGTATGTCTTTCTACAAGGCAATTGCTTATTTATTTTTGAGTCTTTTCCAAACTTCCTAACTCCATTTTCACATTACGAGTTCCCACTAAGTCAGCAGCACTTAAGTCACCTGGTGAACTCTTCACAGTTTCGTCATTTGCCACACATTTCACCAGTCTATCATCTGCAATGAGTCTTGTCTCATTCTCTCAATACCATTATCTTTACTCTAAAAGTAAAATTCGACTCCATCAAAATAAATCATATTAGAAGCTGCTCATGAGCTTCATCGTATAGCCCAAGTTTGATTCTCTGAGCTTCCATTTGCCTATTGTGTGACATTGAGCAAGTGACTTAACCAAAAGTGCTTCCTGGTCACTCCCTGAGAAGAAGCTTGTGCCTACTGATTTTACCAAGTTAACAGATAAAATAAAATAATAATAAAAAAATCTTTCCTATACATTACCAGTTTAAAAGGACATTTGTGCAAGTTCTTGTGTCTTTCGGCTTTTCCCAGTTAGGGGTCACCACAGCGGAACTCCAGTCCGCTAATGATTGGCAGTAGATTTTTTTACGTGCTGTGTTGCCGGCCCTGATGCATAACCTTCAATGAAGGTACGCCCATTCATGCATGTCTCCACACAGAAGATGCTCTAGCTGAGAATCGAACAGGACAACATCTTACTGTGAGGCGACAATGCTACCGCAGCACCACCAGGGCATTTGTGCAAGTAAACTTACCATAACAGTAGATGTTTGAATAGATCACTGTTGCAGTAGCCTAATCTATATGGGATGTTTACTGCAAGGATCAGGCCAACTGGCCAGCTTCTAAAGATTTAGTGCACCTTCTACACACCCTACCCTCTGTACAGCTTAAGAAGAGCAATATAAAGTCAGTGGCTAGGGTGCCAAAACTGCAGAACTTTCTTACTACTGAAATGCACTCTTCCCTGTGGACAAAGAGAGAGAGAGAGAGAGAGAGAGAGAGAGAGAGTCAATGGCCTGCTTGCACTTCTCAGAATCTGGCAGATAAGTATCCCATTGAGGAATACCTTTCCCTTTATCCTTTTTAATGATGAAAAGTTGCTATTTGCTGTCAAAAAAAAATAATAGAGGCTAGATTAGTGGTTAGTACCCCATATCTGTCATTTCCCTCTCTTGGGAACTCCCCATCAAATTATTATCTTTTGTGAGAAAAAGTTTAGCTTTTTTGTCAAAATTGCTATTTAGGAGCTAGGACTTGTAGATCCATGGTGTATCATCAAAAAGTTTTACCACAAAACAATTTTTTACAGTCAGTTTGACCAACTCTTCTAGCCTCTGCTAGTTGTTTGTCAAACACTATTTTCAGTATAAAGTCGGTCTTAGATAGCTGTGGGGATTATCTTGTAAATGATCACTTTTTTGTGGAAAAAAAGTTTTTCTTTTCTGACAAAATTATTACATAGTGGCTAGGATTAATGTGTTTGGTGACTGCCACTGAAAAAAATACCTTAAACATGTATCAGACACCTGTTGCAGCTAGGTCATTGACTTGGTTCTTTATAATTTAGTTGTTCCCTATCCAACCAACAAGAAAAGAAAACAAAGGTTTTATTGGAGAATTCTGTCCTGACTCTGACTTTCCCTGCACTTCAGCAGCTGATAGGTAACTCTGATGTGGCCGGATCCTATTCTTCAGACCATTCATCACTTTTTCTCTGTCTCTCTGGTGTTGATCGGTGAAACAAAGTTCTTGCTGTAAAAAAGGAATAGCAGCAACAGTATCCAACGTCAAAAAAAAAACTTTAATAAGAAAAGCAAAGCTTTCGGGTCCACGCCCTTCCTCAATACTAAAACGCATTTACATCAACAGTTAAAACTTTAAATAGGAACATAAAACCATCATATGACTACAGCCAGCCAACCATGTGATAGAACAACATTAAAAAATTTAAAAAATTACTTAAAAATACATAGAACTTAGAAATCAAAGTTTGTTCTGTTGCAGTTTAACTAAAATAGGTTTTAATGTCAGAAAGTCAGAAATTAAGGAGTCACATTTATGTCATGAGTCACTGGTAAGATGTGAAAACTTAAGTAATTCAGCAACAACCCCTTTGGTGAAATCCAAAACTAGTAAAATGCAATAATGAAAAAAGAGATGCATATTACGGTTCAGAAATTGCTTTTGTTATAAAAATAAATCAACAAACTACAGAAACTACTTACTTTTCTAAGTATATTTTCCACATCCAACTATGGATGAAAGAATAACTTGTGCTTTAATTATAGCAGTAAATTGAAAGGGAAATTGTAACTATAATGCATTATTAGTAAGCAATGATCAGATAGTACACAAGACATAGCGAGGGCACCTGCAGAAAAAGTTAGCACAGACTTCACATTCAGCAATGGCAGGAGCAGCACAGTGGTGCAGCAGTTATCATTGTCACCTCACAGCAAGAGGTTCTCTGGTTTGATTCTTGTCTGGGGTGCCTTCTGTGCGGAGTCTTCATTTCCTCCCTGCATTCACATGAGTTTCCTTGAGGTGTTCTCGTTTCCTCACATATTCTAAAGACATGCTCTGCTGAAAATGGGTTCTGTCCCAGTCAGACTTTCCCAGTAAACATATGTTAAATGAATAATAAGTATGTCAAAGTATCATATATATATAAGGAAAGAACTGCTACCAAAAATAAAATTGAAAAAAATCAGTTTCCTTGGGACTAGAAACTATCACTGGTAGGTTCCTATAAACAATCAATATCCATCATATTAAACAAAATATTAGTATGTCAACATTTTTCCTAAGGTTTGGCAACAAGATGTAATCATCAATTCGCAAATGGAATGAGGGGATCACATCAGCCCCAAGGCAGATTAGATCCATCAGACTGAGCAACATCCTGTGTAAAATTGTGGACAAAGTACAAATGTAACTTAACCAGAATGATACAAGAGATCTGTTTCTGTCATATATATGGAACTACATGGGTTTGAATCAAATTTAGAAAGGTTACCACGAGGTGTAAGCCTGTTGTACACCACTCAGTAACCATTTCTGATACAGAGGCAGTGCTACCATGGAGCTACATCACTTTTTTCGTACATCTCTATGGTGAGTTTTCTCTGTAGCTAACCACAAATGCATATGAGGCATTCTGGGGGAGGCATCCTATTCTATTTAGCCATGTGTTCTCATCCCATAAATGCCAACAGTAAGACTTTTATGCAGGCTCCATAAGTTACCTTAGCCACCTGTGTTAATGAACATGACCAGAAGCTTGTCATCACCCAATTGTGTTACAGAAAAGTACAAGCGAGTTTAATGGATGGATAGTGTTGGTGAGTGTACACGTGTGTATGTGTGTGGCTGTATGTTTGAGTGTATGTAGAGATATGAGTAGTGTAAAGTGAATGTGTTTATATGTGTGTGTGTGTGTGTGTGTGTGTGTGTGTGTGTGTGTGTGTGTGTGTGTGTGGTCACATTAGATTGATTAGTTAATGGATAGAAAGGGTGTGTATGTCTGTGTGTGTATAAGTTTTTGCATGAATGTGTGAAAGTTTCTGTGAGGGGCATCACACCTCCATGCTCCCCAAGACTAACAACCAAATCCAGTAATATTGCAAGGTGTGGAAAACTAGACACTAGGGATACTCTTCATATTTCACCTTAAAGGCACTTAAAAAAGACAGAACATTTTGCAACATAAAATATATTGGGCAGGGGAGCATTAGACACCAGGGATACTTTTTATATTATGCCTTAAAGACACTTGCAAATTTTCAAACCCTGTACCGTTGGCACCTCTGAACATTTAGTAGAGAGTTAGCTCTCTACACCACCATTAAATGCTACTGAGAGTTCTCACATACTACCTAAGTCTTTGAAAATAAAACCCATGACACAAAAAGCAGGAGCTCCCTTGCAAAAGTTGCTAGCTCAGCAGTTAGTGTAAGAAGGCATGTTTTGTATTATAAGAAGTATAAAACTCTTAATGTCTGGCATTATTCACTGCCCTAGAACCAAACTCCAAAGCACTGCACATGCTCTGTTATGATGGACATGGAATATATAACAGGCAACACCAGGAGCAGTCTGTAAAATCAAGGACACTTGAGAGCAATGTACATGTTGAGGGAGGCTACAAAGGTTCATAGACTCATAGGTCTTCACTATGCTAATGACCACAAGGGTCTTTTTAAGCCTATTCATGCATCCCCGAATCTCTGGTAAGTACAAGAATAAATATGATAAGGGCAATTTGAACAGGAAATGTGTCAAATTAGTGGTTAATTTCAGTAATGGTAAAATGTTTGAGTACTGTTTGTTGAAACTAACCTTGTCAGCAGTGGAGTTTGTCTCTTTCACCAGTATTATGCAGCCTTGTGTTGGTATATATACGTTTTGGGGCCCACATAAGGGGGTGCAGGGCATCTCGCCTTCCTACAAAAAAAAGTTTGTTTCATGTTCACTGAAGGCAGTTTTGCTGAGAATTTTTTAGACTTTTTACAGTCACCAAAACACCTTTGGTGAGTTGACATGATTCCATGTGAAAATCTAATGGGATAATATCCAAACACCAAACAAATCGCAGTTAGTAGAAAGAGGTTGTCAGATATCAGAGATAAATGTAATGTCCACAAAAACATCTAACAAACCACTCAATGGCTCCAAAGATTATAAATAAAAACAGGTAAATTTATTCGGTGAGCGCTTTCGTGGTATAGATACACCACTTCATCAGACCTAAAATTAACTGATCTTTACAGTCTCCATATACTAAAGGTGATTAAAAAAACAACCAATCACAGATAAGAAAAATTAATTAAAAGCGTCTTCTTAAAGAAACAGCACATCATTATTGTAAAATAAGCTACATATTTATCTGAAATAGCGAAAACTGTAGGTCTGATGAAGTGGTGTATCTACACCACGAAAGCACTCACCGATTAAATTTACCTGTTTTTATTTATAATCTTTGGAGCCATTGAGTGGTTTGTTGGATGTTTTTGTGGACATTACATTTATTTATGATATCTGACAACCTCGTTCTACTGACTGTAATTTGTTTGGTGTTTGGTTACTTTTTTATTATCTCTTCATGGTTGCTGGCAATGGCAGAAACAAATGCAAACAAAGCGAGTTGCCCCTTTAATGTAACTGTGACAGAATCTAGTAACAACTCACAGATGTCCGAAGGACTAGGTGGGAATTTTTCCTCCAAAATCATTAAGTTTGCAAAGAAGAAACCCTGTTTATTGTCAGAGAATGTACAGATAATGAATGAAAGCGAAAATGAATACAGTGACATTGATTTTTTCTGCTTTCCTGAGAGATGTACACAAATTTGAAGATCTCTTATATAAAATTAAGAAATACAAGCACAGCATGCACACTTCGAAGCCTGCCATAAGAACAAAGTGATCCCAAGATGCTTAAGAATACTCAAGATGCCCACCTATGGTGAGCAACAACTTGACCTTTTATCAAAGTGGCAACAACTGAACCTAGAGGTGAGCTTTAATTACATCCGCTTGCTTCTGGAGTACGGTGACAAAGAAGAAGCGTTGTTAATGCAGAGTTTTCTCTCACAGAGAGACTTTTTGTTTTGCACATACCCAGGTAAATTATTTGAAGAAAAATTGAATAATATTCTGGATTCTGTGCAATTATTTGAAAACAGGCTGATGAGACAGAAGATGAACAAGTTATGAAGGGACACAGAAGATTTTAAGGCAGCGCACATGTTTGTATGGCTGAGGAACCGTACAACAGAATCTGTAGCAACTCATACCCCCTTAAATCAACAGAATGATATGAGTTTTAATAATGACAAAATACCAACAGTTATTTCAGCTAATAATATAATGCCTACGGAAGAACGCTTAGGAGCCAAGCAGATGCTCCACCCCTCACCGCAGACGCCGATGGTGGTATTGGCATCTGGAGTTCAAGCAAAAAGAGTTTATCTCATAAATCAGTAGGGCATGAAGGGAATGGACAGATTAATTTGACAGCAAATTTGGACCCATTGACAGCATCTGGTTCACTTTCTGAAACCGAAGTGCCGGTTTTTCGGACATTACCAATTCATTTGGATACACAGCAATGTAAGAGCGAGGGGCCAAGAGAGCCTCACAGGAATCAAATGAGAAGGAAGTTTTCACAGGGCACCCCGAGCAAGTGAGGACAGAGAGGTCCATGGAGACCTTGATATGGAATATATCTTCAAAAGTTTTAGACCAAGTACAAACTACATTGCTGAATAAGGGATTATCATTTATTCCCTCAAGAAGGACTGAGGTAACCGAATCTATATTTAATCTGAAAATATTCCATAGGAATGTACTTTTAAAATTGATGTTCAAGAAAGACTCAGATATTGATAGTGCTAGATATAAAAAAACAAGCACGTTTACACCACCAGGTCACCCTGCAATGGACATTTTTTTGCAGTTATGTGAGACAGAATTGTTTGATAAATTGGGGGACAAGAGTTTTTGTAATATGAGTAAACAAGAGAATGATGGTCTAAAAAATGTACAGATGGATCAATCTATTGTAATCAAACCAGCGGACATAGGTGGTCCAATAGTAGTTATGGACAGTGAGTATCACACTAGGTCTATGTTGAACATGTTATGTGATAACAATGTTTACAAATCGATTAGTCCTGGAGAGCTCAGGAAATTGATTGTAAATGTGGAACACAATGTTTATGATATGTTTTTGAATAACACTATTGATTTAGACTTATATAACTACTTTAAAGTGCCTAAACCATTGACACTAGTTATAAATGGACTACCCAAGATCCATAAAGATCCAGTTACACCCCCTTTGAGACCTATAGTCTCAGGGAGAAACTGGATAACAGAACCTCTATCATTATTTGTGGAGAGGAACTTGAGGCCTGTAGTAGATAAGAACAACTACATCCTCGAAGATTTTAAGCAATTTTTACATGATTTGTTTAATTACAACAAAGATGTTAAACTTCAAAAAGGATCTGTCTTGCTAGTTATACTGGATGTACGATCCATGTTCACATGTATACTGAACGAGTTGGGTATTGACATGTTGTGGGAATATTTGATCTCTGACAGGACCTATGAAAGTAGACATGTTCATTTATTATGCCATCTAATGACACTGATTCTAGACAATAATGCCATGATGTTTGAGCATGAAATATATCTACAGAAAGAAGGCATAGCTATGGGCACATCCAGTGCCAATAGCTACGTCAATTTAGTCATGGTCAATTGGGAAAATCAGCATGTGGTTTAAGGGAACAGATGGGAACAAGTGATTTTTTACAAAGGTGTTGTGGATGACTTGTTCCTGCTGTGGAAGGGTGGCATGGTAGAGTTAGAGAGCTTCTATGAATTTATTAATGGCACGACTACTTTTCTTGCATTTGAGGTGAATTTTTCATATGATGAGATAAATTTCCTTGATTTATATATATATTGGGATAATACAGGACATTTGTCCACCAAGATGTATAGGAAGGACTGCCACAGGAACCACCTTTTGCACAGAAGCAGTATCCACCCTAAGCACATCTTTACTAATGTTGTCAAAAGTCAGACTCTGAGAGCTTCTAGACTCACCACTGAGGAAAAAATATTTGATAGTGAACTGATTAATTTAGAGCAAAGGTTCTTGGAGAGGGGTTATACTGATCCCATCACTCATGAGATATTGTCCAAGGCACCAGATCTAAGATGTGACATTGGGAAACCTTATTACTCTGATAGGGGGATTCCACCAACACATAATACCACCCATAAGAAGAGGAGGGTGAATAAATTGTGTGCGTGTGCCCACGTACATGTTGTTATGGGCATTATCAATAAGTATTGGTCGATCTTTACACAAGACCCAGATATTGGTGCTATTGTAGGGAATAAGCCTAATTTTTCTTTTAAGAATAAGAAGTCACTCAGTATCTATGTTACCCCAAGAAACACTTATGTATGGATGAAGCAAATAGAAAGGGAGGGACCGTTGCTTGTTATAACTGTAATCAATGGAAATATATTGATAGCAGCAATAAATTCATACATCCAGATCTTAAGAAGGAGTATATTTTTAAGGTCAGTGCATGTTGCAAATTCACGAATATTGTATACCTTGCTATTTGCAACTTGTGCTCGTCCTTTTATGGTGGTAAGACCAACAGGAAATTCAGATTCAGGATCAGGAAACATATGTTGAAAATCAGGAATAATGATTGTACTGATGCCCACGCGAAACACATACATAATACAGATGCATCACATACATTTAGGTTTCTTTTGGTTGAGAATGTTCATGAAAATGAAAGATGGGGTGACATTGTGAATTTTACAGAGACAACTGAAAGCAGGTGGATAGTGAGACTTAGGGCAGATAAAGGGAGACGTTTGAATGATAGGGTACCCCTCAAACCTCTATTAAAGTCTAGACCATTAGCTAGATAGTAGAATTATGAAATGTTACAAGTTATTCATATAGGTAGAGTTATTAGAATTATTCAAATGAATCTTTTTTGTTACATTTTTTATATGTATATGTAGATGTGTACGCACACATATACACACATTTACACACATTTACATAGGTTATTGTTTTACCTTTTATGGTGCAGTTTTCGCTATTTCAGATAAATATGTAGCTTATTCTACAGCAATGATGAGTTGTTTCTTTAAGAAGAAGCTTTTAATTAATTTCTGTTATCTGTGATTGGTTGTTTTTTAATCACCATTAGTATATGGAGACTGTAAAGATCAGTTAATTTTAGGTCTGATGAAGTGGTGTATCTACACCACGAAAGCGCTCACCGAATACATTTATCTGTTTTTATTTATAATCTTTGGAGCCATTGAGTGGTTTGTTGGATGCTAATGAGATAATCTGGCTAGGCTTAAAATAGCCCTTCAGAGCAGCTAGTCTAGTATTCACCTATGTTTTTCCTCTCTGTTACATTAGCAGGCCATCAAAACAAATTGCATTATTAAAATATTTAAGTGTTTAAAATAGTAGATACAGAAATTAGCACAGACAGTACATAGATGCAACTCATAATGTAGTGTCAAGACATGGAAATTCAAACACAGGCAGTCTAGTATGTCTGTTGTGTAAAATGGCAGTTATTTTGCTGAACATTACAATATACTTTAAAAAGACTGTAGCTCAATTTTCTGAAAGAAACAGAATGACATATTTGTTCTAGATGTGCTGTCTACAGTTACTAAAGATGCTTTTTCTGGGATGTAACACTTTTTATACACATAACAAAGCAATCTCCCCTTTTCTATCCCAACCAGCCAGAGCAGCCATTGACAAAGGAGTTCTCCTTTCTCAGCTTGAATATGGGTTCCCATTTTTTTCTTTCTGCCACCAAAAAAATCATTGTCACATTCCAGACTATCTCTAACAGCATCTGCTGATTTATTACAAACTCACTTCACTGTATCACCCTAGAAAAAGCCAAATGGCTACCCATAAAACAAAGATCTAATTTAGGATCCCAACTCTACAAACTACCTCAGCTGCACACATTTACTCCCCCTCCTCACACACCGTCAGACAGATCTCACAAGCCACACCAACTCCCATTACGTCTAGAACCAAACTCCACAGCACTGCTTATGCTGTCACACCAACTCTCCAACTCTCATTACCCCAAGAACCAAACTCCACACCACTGCACATGCTCTGTCTCACCAACTGTCATTATCCCTAGAACCAAACTCCACAGCAGTGCACATGCTCTGTCACACCAACTCTCATTATCCCTAGAACCAAATTCCACAGCACTGCACATGCTCTGTTACACCAACTCTCATTATTCCTAGAACCAAACTCCACAGCACTGCACATGCTCTGTTACACCAACTATCATTATTCCTAGAACCAAACTCCACAGCACTGCACATGCTCTGTCACACCAACTCTCATTATCCCTAGAACCAAATTTGACAGCACTGCACATGCTCTGTTACACCAACTCTCATTATTCCTAGAACCAAACTCCACAGCACTGCACATGCTTTCTCCTCACAGATGTCTACTTTTTGGCAAGCTTTCCCCATCAACGTGAAGGAAATCAATACTTATTCCAAATTTAGAATGCAACTCAAAAAGCACTACTTCCAAGCAAGCTAAATACTCTTACTTCAACATAGGACATATCACCTAACCTATTTCCTTTCTGAGTCTCTTCCCCTCTGTCAAGATTCACTGAAGATTGACCCACTTTAGAAACTAATGTAAACATTGTACATAACACACTGCTCGATTATACATTGTACTGTGCTTGTTCACTAGTATGTGTATACACTGCTTTATCTATGTAATTAGTCTGAAATACCCTGTTGTTGCTTACATTTTTGTATTTTTTGTTTGTGAAATGTTTTATATTGCATCCAGGCTTTGTCTGAAATTGGTCAAAGATAAAACAACTGGAATTGTGATCTTTAGAAAAGGGAAGGAGCAAACTGCTACTAAAGGATTGTGTAGTGATGCAGTGGTTAACATTGTTGCCTCGCAGTAAGAGGTTCTTCAGTTTGATTCTTGGCTGGGGTGCCTTCTGTGTAGAATCTGCATGTCCTCCCTGCATTCATGTGGATTTCCTCTGGGTAGTCTGGTTTCCTCCCACATTCCTAAGATATGTGTCTGGAGTGTTTCTCTCCAGACCTCTGCTGAAAATAGGTTCTGTCCTAGTCGGACTTTTCTGGTCAGCAAATGCTAAATAAATAAAATAAAAAATGGTAATTGTGGGAACAATACATTCAGGGTAGGAATGAGGTTTAAAAGAAGGCAGAACTTTAGTAAGCTATGTAATGTTTGACTGAAAATGATTGGGTTGATTATAAGTGATGTTTAATGTTTGCAACTGGGAGTGTGTCAGTATGGTTTGTAATGTAAAATGCTTGCAAAGATGATTGTTTCGGTGTGGTTTGTTTTCATTTATATAAATGTATGATTGCTTATGTCGTAAGTGATGTTTTGATAAAGATGTTTCCTGTTTAAAAAAAGGAGGGAGGAATTGAATAAGTTATATAGTGCTGCTAGGTTAGGGCAGCCGCTGTGGTGCAGCGGTTAGCATTGCCACCTCACAGCAAGAGGCTCTCCAGTTCGATCCTTGGCTGGGGTTCCTTCTGTGCGGAATCTGCATGTCCTCCCAGTGGTCGCATGGGTTTCCTCCGGGTGCTCCAGTTTACTCTCACATCCCAAAGACATGCTGTTGGTGGATTGGACACTCTAAATCGGCCCTAGGCATGTGTGTGTGTGTGTGTGTGTGTGTGTGTGTGTGTGTGTGTGTGTGTGTGTGTGTGTGCGAGTGAGTGTGTGTCTGCCTTCTGTGGAAGGTTGGGTGCTGGGCTGGCAACCTGACACTGTAAAACTCCACTGCCAATCATGAGCAGACAGGTGATCCGCTGTGGTGACCCCTAACCGGGAAAAGCCAAGAGAAGAAGAATATAGTGTTGCTAGATTATATGATATATAGCAATACATTAAAGTACAATGTTTGTTAATATTAATTTATTACAATTTGATTACTTTGTATAAATGTAAATTTGCCTATGTCACAAGTGAAAGGTGTTAAAAAGTTGAACAGTGCACTACCCTGATAAATAAATATAAATAAATAAATAGAAACATATGTTGATATGTTTTAATTAACTGGGCTCATGCAAGCTTATTGTCTCCAAGGATAATTCCTAAGCCTTCTGAAAATAGATGGAAAAAAATACATACAAATGCTTATTGTACACCTGTTGGATTCCAAAACACATCATGTGCACCCACAGACACTTAAATGCAACAAATTGCAACTCCGACTGTTTATGAAATCCTCAGTGTATGCTATACCGTGTCACAAGGAACAGAAGCCTGGAATAAAAGCCTGGAGGAACACTAGATGACACCAGGGAGAACTGTAATTGGACTCACTAAAAACACTAATAGAACAATATTCTAGCATTGTGATACACTTTGCAAACATCAAGAAGAAAAAGAAGAATTATTTAATTATTTATTTCTATTTGTTTACGGGGTAGTGCACTGATCTCAATGTACCATTTGCAGCCACAGCTGGGTGAATAAGATGATAAAAGAAATTAAAATATATTTACAGATACAAGGATATGCTAAAAACATACATACATTTAGAGATGCAAGAAAATGCTACAACATTTAGTTCAAGCAGCAGTTTACAAGTCAAAACATGGATGGAAAAAAATGGAATTATGCTCAGCAGAACTTTTTGGATAAGATGTAGCCATAATGACTGAGGTAGCTTATGCTACAGGGATGGCAGCGTTACATAGAGAGGTATAAAGACATTAGAATAGGTGAGGGCAAATAGTTGCAGGAAAGGATGTGATGCGGAGACAGAGAAGTGGTGAGAGAAGCATGCAGAGGGAAGAGGAGCAGAAAGGAAAGGTAATGACAGAAATGCAAAGAGAAGAGGGAGGAAGGATGAATGCGCAGCAGTAAGTGAGGGGGTGACAAGATGAGATAAGGATAAAGGGATGTGAGAGATACAGGGTTCATGTAATGTGAACTATGTGAGTGCAGCTACACTTTGTTTGGGTGAAGAGGTGTTCCTTGAGTTGTTGTGTAAAGTCTGAGTACTTTTGGACTTCTCTGATTGAGAGAGGAATGGAGTCCCACAGTTTAGGTGCTAAGCTTGGTATGCTCTACAGGAACAATCGCTTCCTTTCATGCCACTCTAGACATACTCTTGCCTCAACTTGCCTCCTTCCCTCTTTTATGTATGGTGCTCCCCTGATAACTACCCTACCAACCTCTCTCACTTCCAGGTTAGAATCCTGCTTTAACAAAATATCCACATTTGCCACTAACTCTAAGTACTCCTCCCATCGTTGTGAAGCCCCCCACTCTCTAAAGTGGTTGGAATTACCGAACTACCTAGACTTTCTTCATCTGATAACAGCCCATAGACTTCTCTTCACCCCTACTAAATGCCCCGCTCTTTCTGACATCCTTCCCCTCTACCTACCTACTAGAACACCCAGATCTGAAAATCAAAACCTAATAAGTGTTCATAAGCCTAAATGCTCACCTGGACAGTTATTCCTCTCTTTTTCCTTAGCCAAAAAATGGAACTCTCTTCCCCCTACCCTAAGGACAATACAGAACCTGGAAAACTTTAAAACACTCCTCCATTCATATTGTCTCTTTAATTAGAAATGTACCTGTTTTCTACCATCCTAACCACATCCCTTGCTTTCCTGCTCCTCACTGCCTCTTTAATACTCTCTATTACCAAATCACCTTTATATCTACATTTTTATGGCTTATTACCTAAAATTTTAACTGTCTGTCTACTGACATCAATCTATATGCAACTATATATATATGACTTGCAATGTGATTGGATGTTTCATTATGTTACTGTGATATTATTGGGTCTTTAACTATGTTATTTTGATTGTTCCTGCTCTTGTTACTAGTTTGTATACATTCTTTATTGTATTTGTATTGTGGAGCTTTTCTTCCCGGGCCTCCATTGAAAATGGGCTCACTTGGCCCAGTGGACTTCCCCGGTCATCAAACTGGAAATAAATAACAAATAACATGAGGAATGCATTGATGGTGCAATGAAGTTAGTTTTTGGAGTTAGTAGGGTGGATTAAGATGGAATGATATCCGTGAGATTATATATGGGGGTTTGGGTGAGAAGCTTATGAGTGAGAGGGGAAGTTATCTTAGGAGAAAGGGTTTTGTGAATTAGAGATTCTAGTAGGACATTGGCTGTCAAATGTACTGGCAAACATTTAGCTTGGCAAGAGTTAGGCAGTGGTGTTCATTAATGGGGGAGTTAGTAATTAACCTGCAGATTTTATTGGAGATGGTTTGCAAGGTAGTGATATTTTTCTTTGAGGCTGCAGCCGTTGTGAGTAGTCCATATCTGAGTTAGGATAAGACTATTCCTTTGGCTATGGCAGCTTTAGCTGTCTTGGACAGAAGAGATGCTTGCTTATTTGCCCAGGACATAGTGTAATGATCTTTTTGTGTGTCTTTTGAATGTGTACTTGAAAGTTAAGAGACTGGTCTAACCAAATGCCAAGGCATTTGAAGGATGTGGTAGTTTCTATGGTCGTATTGTTGGCATCCTTAATATTAAGGAAGCTTGGTTCTTTGGCTATTTTTTGTTGGTTTCAAGTAACATTGCTTTTATTTTTAGGGACTGAGTAAATGTTTCTGGCTTCTTAGCTATTGGTTGAAAGTTTGAAGGCCATCATGGAGCTGTGTTTGTATACTAGAGAGGGATTTGTTTGACCTGTAGATGACCATATCATCTGCATAAAGAATTAGAGGCTCTGGGGTGATCATACGGGTTCCTATTACATAAGCGAATGCTAGAAATAGCGAACGCTCATTTTTCGAACCCAAATGCACAAAACTACAGAATATCAAAGGAACAGATCAGTGAATTTTTTCCCAGGGAAAAAATTTGCTGGGCCGTTCTCCAGACTTTGTTGTTTCCTTCACTGTGGTGCAATCTCAGTGTTGGTATATTTAAGGTGGGGGGCACAGCCCCCCACATTGAGGGTTCCTGTACATTTTTTTTTTTTTGGATCAGTGAATTTTTTCCCTGGGAAAATATTCGCTGATCCATTCCTTCAGTATTTGGGTTCGATAATAGATCGTTCACTATTTCTAGCATTTGATCATATAATATGAACCCAGTCAGACTGGAGTTTGTTGATAAATATGGAAAATAGCAGAGGAGCTAAAGTGGAACCCTGGGACACTTCTTTCATAAGAGGAACAGTTTCAGAGGCGGTGATGCCTGCTTTCACCTTGAAGGATGTATTGGTGAAGAAATCTACAAAGAAAGGTTTGCCTTGTCACTAATGCTTATTTTAGTTAATTTGTCAAATAGTACTTTATGGTCAATTAGACCATGGTATTTCGTGAGGTCAACAAAAGACAGCTCCTGTCAGGTTGCCTTTGTCCATATTGGATAGGATGTCATCTGTGAGGAGTAGAGAGATGTTATGGTGCTGACTTCAGACTAGAATCCATGTTGCTTCATGGATAGCAGATAGTATTGATGTAAATAAGCAGTATTTTGGTTGTAGATATTTTTCTAGTATTTTACCTAAAGTGTGACTTCGAGATTTGACAGTATTGTGAAGAAGTAGTTGGCTGGAGTAATTTTGGAATAGAAGTGACTATAGTTGTTTTCCATATATGTGGCACAATCTTATTAATTAAGCAGAAGTTGTATATGTAACTGAGAGGGTGGGAGATGAAGTCCTTACAAACGTGAATAAACCAAGGGGCTAGCTTATCTGAGCCTGGGAGAGTGACTACTTGCATTTGGTCCATTTGTGTTTTTGTCTCTGGTTCTAATCCTTTTGAAGTTGAATAGTGAAATATAAAGGAAGGGTGGCTGCAGGGGTGGTAGGTTTGTGTTGTTGATGTGTGGCAGGTCGCTGAACTCATTGAAGTCAGCTCATGACAGTTAGTTTGTTTGTGGTGGTGTTAGAGGTTCAGAGGAGTGGAGCTGTGTTGAGTTTTTTTGAACAGTTACTAGGATGATTTCTCTCAAGAATCTTTTAGATTTGGCTGAAAATGATATTTGTTTGTTTTGGTAGTGGTAATTTTGTGCCTACAGATGGATTGCTTCGTTATGTTGCATAGGGAGGTTTATTTGGCTTGGGAATCTGTGGAGGGGTTGCATTTCCAATTGTGCCATGCTGTATGGTATAATTTAAGGAGGTGCTTGAGTTCATTAGATACCCAGCGCTGTTTATGAGGTCTAATGAATAAATGTCATGTTTGACATTATTGAGTGACTATAAAGATTTGTGATCTAGGTGAACAGGGATAAAAGTAAGAAGAGACATTAGGGGCATTCTGTCAACGCAGGGACAGGTAAAAGGTATGTAGGGGTATGTGTGTGTGTGTAGATCTGTGGGTGAGTGAAGAGGAGGTGCTTTTGTGCCTGTTTTAGTAAATATAGCATAGAGGGAATTTGAAGAAATGATACTAATAATGGTTGCAAAATGAAATGACTGATCAGATCTGAAAACATGACAGCATAAATTAGAAATTGAAGGACAGTAGTAGACAATGGGTCTTCAATCACATTGTCGAAAACACTCACTTTTGAATTTCTGTTCAGCGAACCCACTTTGTCAAAATCTCTCTTTATGTAATGGCCATTTAATCAAAGTTTTTCATAGGGAAAAAGAATGGTTGGCCATCATTGGGAATGTGCCCTTTTCCCTTCTGTGGTGCAATCTCAGAGTTGGTATATTTAGTTAAGTTAACTATATTTAGTTAAGGGACTAAGTTAAGCATGCTAAGCCCCTTCATTGTAAGATGGGTTGCCAACTGGCTCACAAACCAGACACACACTATCAAAATGGGCAACTCCATATCAGCCAGCAGACCTGCCACCAGTGGGGTGCCACAGGCATCAGTGCTGGGCCCCCTAGTGTCTGGTATATACTTCTCAGACATTCAGGTCAAAACTAAGGGGTTGTGGCTGACTAAGTTTGCAGATGACTACAAACTAGGTGCAATCATTGATTCCCCAATGATATCAGTATATTTCAGGAGGGTCTCACACAGACCAATGACTGGTGTATTAGTCACAGTCTCAAACTGAATGCAAAGAAATGCATCATCATTCCCTTAATCACAAACAATTTCCTCCCACACTATCAAATCAACAACAATACCCTAAGTACCCATAAAGTGGTAAGGGACCTGGGATCACAAATTGGCTGCAACCTTAACTTCGACCACCATGTGTCTACTGTAGTAAGAATAGTTTTCTATGTAGCACACTTGATTAGTAAAGGCATTGTATCAAGAGCAAAAGAAGTTATAACTCCCCTGTACTCGGCACTTATTCGGCCCATAATTCAGTATAACGCCCCGTTTGGCATGTACCGTACTAAGCACCTGCAGCAATTAGAGAGATCTCAGATGTTCCTAACAAAGAAGATCAAGGGGCTCCAGCATGTGCCTTACACAGACCAACTAAAGTCCCTGTCACTATACTCCTTATTGTATAGACTTCATAGGGGAGACTTATGACTGGCCTACAGAGCAATCCAAGACCCAGACCTAATGAGCTTGCTGCAGTTCCGTAAATGAAACAGGACTAGAGCTACCTATTACATGGATCTAAATATAGCCTGTGACATAAGTAGGACATGCTGGAGGGACAGATTTATCTCCCAGCAACTGCTGCGCATTTGGAACAGGCTACCAATTCATCTGAAACAGAGCACCTCAATGACACTATTCAAGAGGGACCTGGACGAGTGAATGGGTCACCGTAAAGTCTTACCAGGGACAGAGCCCACAACCCTCATGGAAATGGGCAGTCATCACTAAATGCAATCTTGGGTATTGATTAGCATTTCTATGGTATTACATTGGGATGAAACAGCTAAGCTTCAAATGACCTCCAGGTCGATAGCCTAGTAATCTCCTATGATCCTATGATCTTATGATACTGATATCATCTCATTCGCATGGTGTAGACCTCACAACATAACTATGTCCATCATCACTTCACTTTATCAACCCTTTCATATCTTTAGACTATGAAATGGTCCACATGCTAGCAAGCCTTACTCATATCTAGGGACATTACTCCCAAGCTCATTCACCACACTATCATGGCTGGCAGCTATGATTCCCATCTGGGTCACTCATGCCTATCTTATCAGAATCATCTAAAATTTAACATAATGTTATATAACTCCCACCTGCAGCTACAGCTGCAACTGAAGGCTTTTTACGATCCAGCAGCAGACAAGCTAGAAATATCAGTATAATACTTGGAATATTTAACCTCCAGCAATGTACCAGTACAATAATCAATCTAAAGGATACTGTTGACATGTTACCTCTACAATTATCAGTTACCATCCATCCCATATGATCCAACCATTTTAGCTGCAAACATTCACTAATAGGCTGCTATCTTACTAAGAAACCTCACAGGCTCTTCCTTCCAATTCTACATCCCACATTGTTATAAGAATATTATATCCCATCTATCTGCCAAGTTAATCAGAGTCCCTGAAACTGCTTCCATGTTTAGGTTATTTATACATAATCAGGAAATTATCTTGCTTGAACTACTCCATACCAGATAGAATTGCATTACTGAGCAAATCAAGGGTGACACAGATCTAAAATATTTTTATGAACACTTTGCTGTCTTTACAGGATGCTTTCCACATATTGACAGGTGCATTAAGCAAAACAAACCCTGATAAATAAAAGAGGACTCACTATGAAAGAAGCACAAAATCCTCAAACTATATTCTTACTGGAAAAAATCTGCAATGAGCTAAATGAATGCAAAATACTGAATAATCAGGCTAAAACTACCCAGCATAACACATGCCAGACAAAACACCCTTTAATAACCCAAATGGAGTTTGACATGAAATTAA
This sequence comes from Protopterus annectens, assembly GCF_019279795.1. Lineage (NCBI taxonomy): Eukaryota > Metazoa > Chordata > Ceratodontiformes > Protopteridae > Protopterus > Protopterus annectens. The sequence goes on along the minus strand of NC_056728.1, from coordinate 1,110,592,767 downwards.
TAATTATGTAGGAAGAATTAAAGCTCCACTCCAACCTAAAGTAAAGCATGAAGTCACATTATATCACAAGCCTATACAATATCCAAAATATTCCTTAACAATTCATAATTACAACCCACTCCACAGACTCACTGTCATTTAATACTGTTATCCATTCTGAATCTTGCTTAAACATTTTGATCCCATCTTGTTCTTCTAAAAAGTAAATATCTATAAAATAAATACTTGGTTAAGAAAACTTTCCGATGATGGATCTGTTGGGTCAATTAGTCTCACCCCTAATTTCATGAAAATGCATGGTACTTTGATACCCTCAGCACATTATTAACCTGCCATTAATGAATGGGACCTTTCATCAACTTTGGATGGTATCACCAATAATATCTCTACTCAAAGAAGGGAGCCTCCTTCTTTCCAGTTTCATCCTTTATTTTTTTTTTTCTTTTTACCCATTCAATTCCAAGTCACAACTTGTTTTACGTCCTTTGACTTTCTTGACTACCAAAGAACATAACTTCAGGAAGGGGCCCCATTGCACTGAGCCTCACTAACCATATTCTTACTGGAAATACTGTGCGCAATATTTACCTTTGATTCAAAGCAACACCCCCTTCTACTCCAGGAATTACACATTGTCAGCTTTCCCCATGTCTTCAATGGATGCACAGTTGTTTCAATAAACAGTTCTTCAAAATGAACATAGGGGGCACTATATTCCATCTTCAACAGTTGAGCATGGGAGTCTTCTATAACTTTTCCCTTGGTCCCTTGCTGTTCACTGTTTTCTTTGACGATTTCAGGACTGATATTCCAACACATTCCATTATTATTTTATATGGATGACATGGTCACCTGGACTTCAAACTTATCTCACTCCTACATAAGCTCAACTCTTGAAAATTACCTCATGGCAGTTCACTCTTGAGTTAGTTTATTAACTGGAAAACTTAAAGTAAAAAAAAAATAAATAATTTTAGTGCAAACTAGACTAATTGAGATAGAGCTCCCCATGGCGGCATAGTGCCTTCATAATCTTCCTTCTTCTGCATGAGTTTCTTAATCCTGCTATCTGATTTTATCCTGCTAGTCAAGATGTCCAGTCCCCACCTAACCAGTGAGGTGGGTTCACTGGCAGTAAACCTGTTACAGAGCTGCTGAAGTTAGCTAGAAGGTGGTTCTAGTCCTACTGCAGCCCTGCCAGCATATGTGCCACCGTTACTTTTTTGCAGGCTGTCCCTGCAATGAGCAATGGTGTGTGGGAGAATCTCCTCAGACAATAATTCCCACCCCCAAGCTTACCCACTTACACAACCCAACACCCATTTTTTAAGTCCTTGTCTCTACAAGGCCTAGAAGTGTCCAGCCTCTGTCAATAAGTCTCCCAACACTCTCCCCAAAGAGAGGCAAGCAGGCAATGGCTTGTCATTCCTCTCTTCCTTTGCCAGCATCCGGTAAGTGTATGAACTGTTCATCAAACCCAGACTGCCTCAGTTTTACTCAGGACTTAATTGTCTACACTACGGGAACTGCCTTAAAAGTCAAGAAAACAGAAAAAAGGGAGTTTGGTAGTGCTAAACACCTATCCATTAGCATTTACTATGTGGTTTCTGTATCACAACATGTGGCATGCTTGTCTTAGGTGGAAAAGGCTGTGGGTTCTGTTCCCACTTCAAGTAGTGAGATTAATTTTCCAATACAGACACTGCAGTGCAGTGTAAGGAAAGTGCTGTATTCCTGAGTGTGCTGTCCTTTGGATGAGACATTTAACTGAGGGCCCTAGGTTGGTTACAGCTCATTTGAATGTAAAAGATCCTATGATACTTATCAAAAGAGTAGGTGAATTTCCCTATTGCCCTAGACAAATTTACCCTAGTCTGTCTGAATACCACCTTGAGTCTCCCCTGAAAATAGGCTGTTGACTTATTGGGACTAACCCATTCAATAAAGTATAGTTAAATAAAAAATAAAACTGTGCAGTGCTGTAAATATTTAGTTTTCATCATGATTCACAACTTATTTTCTCCTCCTATTTCAGTTTTGTAACAACTCAGCTTACGATAACTCCTAGGTTACAGTCATAGAATCTCCCACCTATTAATAACCAAGGCAAGGATCACTAATGTAAAAGGTGTACTTCTGCCAACACTCGAGTACCGGTTTTTCTTCTAACTGCAAGATCCTCCATTAATTACAACAGACTTGAAACTCTACTAATCAAATGCTCTCGATTTGTGAATAACTCACTCTGCTTTGAATGTTACTACATCTCCCTTACCAAGGTAAAATTCTACCATTCACACTGAGACATATTTCTTCTTCCTTACTAATATACAAAATCCGTAACCTTTTCCAGTGTCCCCTTCTAGATTCCTTCCTTAAAAATAAAACATTCCCCTGATACCTTTAATCTTTCGATTCCATCTCCTTCATATTTCTCATGCTGAGTTATTTATTAGACTGCTTCACAAAAGCAGTCTTTTACTGGGAACCTATACTATGGACAGTAGTTCTACTGAGCATTAGATCCTTACCCACTGTTCATCATTTCAAGTCTTACCTTAAGAATCATCTATATCAATCAATGCAAAGACAAATAAATAGTTTCTGCAGATCAGTTTAAGGTGAACGCTGTCTCTGTAATGAGGTCAGTAGTTTATTAATCACAGAACCATGTGCATTTTTGTTTTGAATCATAATTGTGTTGCGATTGTACTATAATACTGTAGTACTTATGGGAGTCAGGATGGAGTAAACAGTGCCTCTGCTAAACTCTGACTATCCATTCAATTGGTTTTCAGAAATCCCTTAGTATGTGTGTGTGGTTAATCTCTCATTGCTCAGCTCCTACATGTTGTGTACGGTAGGGTTTGTAGGCAGTTATATTTTTTCACTTTTTTTTTATTTCTTTTATAAAAAATGACTGAACAAGCACCTGGATTTGATGCAATGACCATGGCTGAAAGCAGCATCATTGACATCCATTTGATACTGCAGCAAAGCTAAACTTTGCTACTAAACTGAATAATCTGACAGCTCTGTTGACAAAAATATTAGAAGACACAGCTACTATAAAGACTAAGAATTTCAACAAAAACACAAGCATTAGAAGCAGACAAGACTCAGACAACCTTCTAAAAGACATTGGTAAACAATCTATCTTCCCAGGCACGAGTATATTGCTTAAGCAAGTAAATGTGACAGAGAAATTAAAAGGATTCAATTGAAACTGAAAGGACTGGAGGATGGAAAAAGACAAAATTATTTGAAGTTGGTGGGGTTGTCAGAGCAGATGCAGCCCCGCAGGAAGCCTCTGTGGATCCCTTAAGGAACACTTCATAAAAGCTTTAAATTTGGCATTCACACATCCAATGATCATAGAAAGAGAGCATGATTTTTCAAAGGTCTGGGCCTGGAAGACTCGCCCTTGCATAAGTAATCATGGAACTGATGAGTTTTGTAAAAAGGGAGAGACTTATAGAAGTGGCCAGATAGGGACAACCCTTCTTGATATATACACCAAAGTGCACTTGTTTCAACATTTTTGCAAGGCTACAATGCAGGAGAGAAGAGTCTCTGTCTATGGACAGTCCATAAGATATAGAAATAATATCACAACTACCCTGAAATACACAGCAAAACTTCAGATTAAATGGAAGGGGTAGAATAAGCCCTCTATATCCTCAAGGCACTGCAGTTCTTGATGTCTCAGCTAACATGAACAATATCCCCAAAGGAACTCCATTTCTTATTGAAGAACTGCAAGCTGATATGAATGACAAGGCTGTAGAGAGGTCTAACAGAATCTCTGGTTCTGGTAAATTTACTACCATTCAGACCCAGTCAGCCTCACTGCACTTGAGTAGCTCTGTATTTACGAACAGCTTGGGGAAGCATCCCCCAAACCTAATGAGAAATCAATAAAGCATTTGGTGCACCAGTTTTTTTATGCAGAGGTGCAGACACACAACCCCTTCATTCTACTTGGGCTTGAGCCAACCCAGGAACACATGGACACACTGGAATGGAACCAGGATTGTACAGCGAGATCATTTTCAAGTGCAGACTCAAGGGAATGGGATTGAAAAGGTCATTGAACTAGCTGATCTAAATCAAATAAGGGGAAAATCTTAAAACCCAAGCTTATATGTTGATGCATACTTGTTTAATCAGGGCTTATAAATGTGAGAAGTGTTTTGGTGTATCTAGTATACAGTTGTGATAATAGTATATGGCAATGCCTTTCTCTCATTTCCAGTGCTGCACTAAATAGAGTTTTCACAGCCTTATATGGTTTCTAGGTGACATTGTAGGTCAATCCATGACAGTCTGTGTTGTGTCTGAATTTGTAGCATACATGCACATGATGCATCTTAAATAGCATGAAGCACCCCTAATATCTCAGTTTCTATACAGGTTCTGTACCAAATAAATGGAAAACAACTATAGTCATTCCCCTGCATAAGGGACGACCTTCTTTGGATTCAGGCAAGTACAGGCCCATAAGTCTGACCAGCTTCATATGCAAAGCCATGCAAAAGCTTACCATGGAATTAATCAATTTGGACATACAGAACCTACAAACACTGGACTCATCTCAGTATGGTTTCATCAAGGAGTCATGCTTACTCAGCCTGGTGGATTTTTTTGAAAAGGTCACCAAAGCAACGGATGAAGGCAGATCAGTACACACTGCATACCTGGTCTTGACATAATTCCCCACTCAGGCATAGTAGAAAAGTTAAATAAACTGGGAATAAACCCCCTACGTCACTGAATTGCGAACTGGTTCACAGACAGGATGAAGGAAATCAAACTAGGGAAGGGTAGCTGCACAAGGAAACCAGTCATCAGTTGTGCCCCCCAGGGTGCTGGGATCTCTCTTGTTTGGCATCTACTTTTCTGAACTGAAAGCCAATAGCAAAGGGATCTGGCTGACTAGGTTTGCAGGTGACTGCAACTAGGAACAGCTATTGAATCCCCATGTGACTTAGCCATCCTGCAGGAAGGTTTGTCCCAAATAAATAACTAGTGCCAAAATCATGGACTGAAACTAAATGCCAAATGATGCATTATTGTATCCTCTGGGAAGTCATCATCATCTGTCCCGAATAACTACTACAATACTCCACTAAGAGTCGACCTCGTTTTTCTGTATTTGGGTAGTTATGTGGGCAGTGACCTAACTTTTGACCAACATGTGCCCACTGCTGTAAGAAAGTCCTTCTATACTGGACAGCTTATAAACAAAGGTATTGTGTCTAGATCTATGGATGCCATTGTCCCCCTTTACTCAACCCTCATTAGACCAGTCATAGAGTATAATGACCCATTTGGCATGCATCTGTCCAAACACATGCAACAACTGGAATGCCACTTATTAAAAGGATGCAATGCCTGAACAATATGTCGTACATGGATGGACTCAAAGTCCTGCCACTATAGAAAGTATCCCAGAGACTGCTAAGAGGTGACCTGTGTCTGGCATGCAAGGCATCCTCCAACCCAATACTGATGGATTTACTGCACATCAACAAGTCAAATGGCATCTAATCCTCTTCTGCAACATCAACAGAATAGTTTGGAGGGACGGGTGTATCTTGCAGAGGATACCACTGTTCTGAAATAGACTCACCATCCACAAAACTCATCCCTGTCTGTATTCAAGCACAACTTGGATCTATGGATGGGAAACAGAAAACTTATCCCAGGACTGCCACTGTACTACTAATGGACAGAGGCGGCTCCTAAATGCTTTAGTCCATGCATGAAATCCTCAAATTGTCTGTGATATGATTCCATTTATTATCATTAGGGGTAATATATAATTATCAAGCATGGGGTAGGTAAAGCCACTCTCTAGATTGGTAGATAGGTTAATTCAAGCATACAAAAGGAAAATGTGTAGGTTAAAATATCCCACAAGGGCAGCTAGTCTAGTACTTGCCTATCAACCTATACATGGTTATTGTTTTTCTTTTAATGTTAAGTGTTTCTCTCCACACAAAAACATCTGGTTATAAGATGATTAAAGAAGCAAAAACTTGACATTGTGTTCATGTACATTTGTAAGATTAGCAAGAGGCACTCAGAGATCTTGAAAAGGTTTTGAGATGGAGATTGCTTTAGTAGTTTAGAGTAAAATTGTAAAAGAAGGGTATACATTTTTGTCAAGGGGAGCATTAGGACAAAACCTCCTAAGCACATATGCACATAATGAGAGGAGGGGACCGGGGGACATTATATGAAACACAGACGTGGCCTCAGGCCCAAGAATGTTGTTGGGTATAAACAAGACTGTCCTAACATCTTTGTGGATGTTTGCAGTCATAGATAAAATAATCCCGGGTAATCCAAAGTTGATTAAGTGGGTCTATAATGTGTTTCACAATTCAGTCAGCGATAGGAGCATGCCCAGTTCAGAGAGGTCAATCAAGTCCCACAGTGCTATACACCAAGAAATGTCACAGCTAGATGAAAAAGATATCTGAAGGCACTTGCACACACAGAAAACAGCTTACACTATTATTATGGGAATGCGCTTCTCATGCTCTTACCTAAGCACCCCCCAACTCATAAATCATACACCCCTCTTATAAGGATTCTGATTACTTTGCTATCCTACAACTTTCAATTTTCTATTCTTATTCCTGACTCACTAATATACTCGTGTTACACATAAGCTATTTGATTCAAACACTTTTATAAATGGAACTTTCCAAGTCAATAACTAACCTCTGTGCTAGCTTTACTAGCAATGTTTAAATGCTTCAAATTAAATCTTCAAAATATAAATGCACTATCTTAGCAAGGATTATTTAATGTTTAAAAATAGTTTTTAATCATAAGATAATTTTCCCATCTAATATGTAACCTCTATATAATGAATGCTATGCATGAAAGCCTCTGGCTTATAAGTATTATTTTTGCAAAATATGTAGCCTTTCTCACTATGAATGTAACCGCTTGTGGAGCTTTTTTCCCCGGGCCTCCACTGAAAATGGGTTGCTCCAACCCAGTGGACTCTCCCAGACAACAAATGCAAATAAATAAATAAATAATACTCCAGCCTCAGCACATCCAACCAGGCTTTCAAGTACTGTGAAGTTGCGGGCAGTATGCTTCCTTCTGTGCAAGAGGCAATCATAATACCATCTCTACCAGCAAGTCATGTGGCTGTCACATTAGATTTCCAATTATTGCAAGAAAGAGAAAGGGTGAATCTGTGAACAATGTACCCTCCTGCATGATCAGGAGATTAGGGACAACTTAAAGGAAGTTATATGAGAGGTTATGAATCATAATCTGCTAGACAAATTATCAGCCAAAGTACATGGGGAGTCATTAAAGCTTGCAATGTACTATGTATGTGGACAAAAATCACTATATATGTATATATATATATATATATATATATATATATATATATATATATATATATATCAGTGAAATAGATCAGCAGATCCCTTAACTTGAACAAACAACAAAGGGGGCCATTTTAGAACGTTGGAAATATAAATTCATAAATCACAAAGTGATGCAAACTATAATAATCTACATAAAGAACTATTTCAGGTTAAACTACACAAGACATATTTATATTTAGACTATGCAACAACCAGGCCTGGAAATCTCCTAGTATATAGATTTAAATGAAAAAAGGAAGTACTGTCCTAAGCACTCCACGCAGCTAAAATAGGAGCAGTGTTGAGTGTAGGATGATTCAAAAAGTAATCACCTTTGTGAATGTTTTAAAAATGTATTACCCTTTTTTAGGTTAGTCAAGGATTAGTGTTACAGGAAGGCAAAATATTAGGGTGGCACAGTGGTGCAGTGGTTAACATTGTCACCTTATAGCAAAAGGTTCTCCAGTTTGATTCTCGGCTGGGGTGCTTTCTGTGTGGAGTCTGCATGTTCTCCCTGCATTCATGTGGGTTTCCTCTGAATACTCTGCTTTCCTTCCAAAAGCATGTGCTCGAAGTGTTTCTTTTTGGGCCTCTGCTGAAATTAGGCTCTGTCCTAGTTGGACTTTCCAGGTCAACAAATGTTATATTAATAAAATTAATATCCTACAGTATTAGCCAGCAGAAAAATTCTACAAATTAAAAAATGTGTAAATGTTACTTTACAGTGACATACAAAGTCAGGAACTGCCACTACTTAACTGAAATGTTTATTCCTTAACAACTTCAAGTAAACACACCAAAAAACTAGGTACAGGATTAAAGTTGAAGTTTTTGGCTGTAAAAATAAAAGAAGATGCATTATTTTCATTCCACATGATGCTACATAATAAAATGGTCAACACAGTGACAATTTAAGAAGTTCAGGTAATTTGCTTTTATATCAGCCGTAAAAACGGTACATTTGTTGTGCAGTAGGGAATAGGAAAGTTCAGGAAATCCACAAACTAGGCACTTGTCACTACTACTACATCTTTTAGTACTTTTCTATATATAGCTGGACTTTTAAAATGTTTCTGTATATGGACATTGATGGAGATATTTTTGGCCAGTTAAATGGTCAAAACTGGAACAATTTCTGAAGTGACCAATGTTTATTCATGCGCTTCCCCAAAAAAATGCATCACTGGATTTAAACAGATGAATCAAAAGTGTCACTCTGACTAAGACTTAAAAGAAAACTACACAAATTAAACAAAATTAATAATTAATACACCACACTCAAGTAATTATTGCTATTATTTTAATATGCTATACCTCAAAATGGCCTGAGTGGAGAATGTCATAGTGATGTGCACATATTTTTCAGTCTATTCATAGGATCATAGGATCATAGGATCATAGGAGGTTACTAGGCTATTGGCCCTTAGGCCTCTACAAGCCTAGCCATGTTATACCGTTGTTCCCTTATGGACCAACACATATAGTTTATGTTTGCATGCAAATCTAACATCAACACCAGCTGCCTCTGTCCAAGAGGGATATATATGAAACCCCCCAGGGTAAATGTATGGTTTCCCACCCAATTATCCAGGTTACACTTAAATAGGGTCATTGAGAAGTTCTGTTTTATATGAATTAGAAGTTTGTTCCAGAGGAGTGGTAAATACTAGGAGACACATCTGTCTCTCCAGCATGTTCTGTTAATATCAGAGGCTAGGTTAACTTCCTATAGTGAGTGAATCTTGTCCCATTGGATTTGCAGATATGAAGCAGCTTCATCAAGGCAGGGTCTGAGACTGCTCTGTAGGGCAGGCACAAGTTACATTTAAGCACTCTATATGATACTGAGTAAAGTGATAGGGCCTTCAGTCTGTCCATGTAGGTCATGTGTTGTGGGACCTAAATATTCTTGGTGAGATGTCTAGTGAGGTACATACAGAAGGGAGTGTTGTGCTCTACTACTGGTCTGATGAGAACCGAGTACAGGGGAGTTATAATCTCCTTTGCTTTGGATGCTATACCCTTGCTTATGAGGTGTGCAATGTAGAAGGTCTTCCTTACTACTGTGGATACCTGATGACCATAATTAAGGCTGCTATCAACTTATGTTCCTAAATCTCTCACCACTGGGTTTCAATTTAGGGGGATATTATTCATGTTGTAATTAGCAGGGGCTTTTTCATTTTGTTCTTGAAATGCAGTTTTATTTCCTCACACTAGATGAAATAAATGAGTTATTTTTTTCTGCATTTGTTCAAAATGACAGTGCTATGAATTTTTGGTATCTGAGACTGTCTTTGGAAAGAGTGTCAATGCTTCTTTTCTAGTGAATGACTCTGATAAACTGTTACTAACATGTCACGGTACATTTAACTCTTCAGACATACAAAGTAGGTGAACTACAATATGTTCTTAAGTATTCCAGCTGTTATTCCTTCGAAATTTCCATACTGTTCCTAACACTTCTGCTTGGGTATCAGAGTTCCCAGCAAAGGGTAACAGCAGCTCAGGTCATAAATCTGGAAGTGATAGGGGAGTTCATAGAGCTTGTAAGACACACAAAAACTACCTGCATTTCTTACTACCCTAAAGTTTCTACAGTAACATGGATAAAAGCTATATTTCATTGGCCAAAAACTCAAGTACTTTTCAGTTTGTTTATGACACACTGTAGTATAACTCATCCCTGTTCTGCATATAAATATTTATCTAACATAATATTCTTTGGAAAAGAGATTCACATCTGCTGCTATGTGTGCTGTATTTTCCTAACCCAACCAAGATATAGTCTCAAGGTGTAAGGCTACAGGCAGTTACTAACAGTGAAAACTAGAAAAAAGTATGTTATTTGCCTTACTGGTGGTGACTAACAGTGAAAACTACAGAAAGTGTGCTGTTTGCCTTGTGGGTGGTGACTAATAGTGAAAATTACAGAAAGAGTGTTGTTTGTCCTATGCCATGTAGGCTGAGAATGCCTCCTTTCTGAACCAGAAAGTGTGCTATCTGTCTGTGTCACACAAACTGAGACAAATTCCTTTCTCACCCAATGTGAGACATGAATAGGGGAACAATGATGGAACTTTCATGATCTGTTAAATGGAAAATAAAAATAAAAAAACTGAATAATGCAGAGTTCTAGGGCATAACACTGTCTAGGTGACACTATAAAAGAAAAATAGCTCCAGGAAAAGGTGACTGACTATATTGGGAGATGGTGTCATTTGGCATGTATGGCATGTATTTAGACAAAGGGTTTTCTAATGCACGTCACTAGTAGAAGCCATTTAGCACACACATTTTAAAGAGCTTTTCATAAGCACCATTAATTTGCCACCGTGATATGCATATTAGTCACCTGACCTGCCACTGCACCACTGTCACACCCTGTCATGACAAGTTTTATACAAGATGTGTACAAGTTATTATGCTAAATATTTTACCTTTTGCTTCTAGAATTCTTGTTCACTTCTAACAGGCACTACCTTGTTATAAAAATATTTATAACATGAGCATGGCATCTACTTTGTAATAGTTAAACTACTGAGGTTGGCTCTACTCAAGGAGCTTTTGTAAAATTCTGCTCTTTCACTTGCCCCACTGTTTCCTTTAGTAAACCAGTCAAAGCTGGCACCCTACATTAGCTATTTGTCTTCACTCCCAGATGTGATGGATAATGATTTCTACATAGACAGGTTACCTTTATTTATGGTATTGCCTAAGCCTTATCATGCAGTTTACTTTTTGTCTAGTTTATAGCTGATGTACAGTATTACTGTATTATATAGGTATGTGGAAAGAGATAACATACTGCTTCTGTAGGCAGTCTATTTAGCTTAGCATTACACAAGCTTTCCTACAAATGTGATTCACTGCTTACTTCTGCTTACCTCTCAGACAAGCCTAGACCTCCTACTACTTTAGAAGTACTTTAAACTCACAAAGTATCTAATAGACACTGTACATATCCCATTTGTACTAGTTTTTCCTAACTGTAACATTCGCTGTTTTGCATAATGCCTTTGCACTTTGTTATAATCTATACACTTTATTGTATATAATGTTTTATTGATAAGCTTGTTATATTTACCAATTTTGTTTAATTTTACCACCCCACTGTACATCATATTTTGTATTTGTATAACCTGAGTACTTTGTACCTTATTTGCTATAGCCTGGGTCATAACCGAAAATGGTCCTTGGATCAGTTCACTTACCCTGCTAACAAATGTTAAATAAATAAAAAAAGAAAAGTTGATATGCTGCGCACATCCATGGTAAATAAAACATTTAGACTAACAAACAAAGGACAGAGTATCTTGAATTGGAATCATTGTGCATGAGACAACAGATTATCTATCACAGACAGTGCTATCTTTGCAAAATGAACAAGCCTTCATCTGAGACCTGATTTAAAATATTCAGGTTATACAAGAAGGACAAGGAGAACCATTTTCTACTTAAACTGATAAACTAGAGCATTAAGGGCTATTTACCATTTTGAGGATTTGAATGGAATTTAAAAACCTTTGTCAAATATGTCTTATTAATTAGGCAGGTATCTTTAATCTGCTCAACTTACTATCTGAGTCTTCAAATACAGAATGGTCTTTTTATCAGTGAAGTGCATTGTTAACAGTGAAATTGGACATAATTCTGAATTCATTTATTCCTTGCCTTGTATTTCCATGATAGCATCGTGCCACAAAGAAAACAGAAGAAACAATTGCCTGTGATTAGGCATTGCCAGACTGCACAGAGGCACAACTCCATTTCCATCTTGATAACTGAATTATATTATCTGTATTATCCTTCTTAGTACAATGACACTATACTCAGTCAGGCAGAAGGGCTATTTTGGCATAAAATATTTTTTTCAAATAAACAAGCTGGCTTTTTCCTTAATCTGATTTTGCATATAGTTGAGTGTATTTCCATTGCAGTGGAACTTTAGATCTTGACTAAATTGATGAAAATCAAGGCTCGGAAAGTGAGCCAAGGCACCAGATGGGCTTGCTGTGGAGACGGAACCAAACATTGTATTGCTTGCTGTTCCATGCTGGGCTGGGTGCGAGATTTCATGCTCCTCGATTGCTTTTCAGTGATTGCCTTTGATCATACAGACAG